>NC_042494.1:20674563-20700963 GCF_005508785.2 Acyrthosiphon pisum | reverse complement strand
ATAGGCCGACTTTTTTGGGAGGGAGTTTGGAACTTGGCCTTTTTTCACTGTTATGTTTTTGTTGGGGATATCATTTATTTTTGCGGGCTTCAGCGTCGTGGATGACGTGTTGTTATTATTTAGTTATTTATTTATTTTTTTTATTTTTTATTTTTTTTAAATTAATTTTTTTATACGTCGTAAATTTTCTCTTGTAAGACCGTTTGGGTTTCTGTTGAGGAGCTGAGAAATTTGACTCTTGAGCGTTGTCAATACCAGGCAAAGATATCCAAGTACGGTCTTTTATTTTTCGTCGTCGAGACTTTTTAGATGGAATGTCTGTTAAGTCTGGCCTATACAAAGTTCTTAGACGGTTATACTTATATTCAACAATGGCACTATTCTTGGCTTTCACCTGACAGGGATCAAAATTAATTAAGTGAACTCCCTGGAGGCTCGTCACCCTGGAGAGGGCCACGTACGCTTGACCACACGAGAAAGTTGAGTTGCGAACATCTAACAAAGCATTTGGTAAACTTAATCCCTGACACTTATGGATGGTAATAGCATAAGCTAAACAAATTGGGAATTGATGTCGGTCCCCACCTAGCGCGGCTATACACCTAGCGCGACTGTACTGTGGTGGTGAAACGGAAAATGTTTGTGATCAGGCGCGCGCGCTGCGATGTTCATGCGCGGGCGTACGACACTACGACCTTTCCTTTCTTGCCACCACAAACCACACCAACACGATGCGTCGCGATTACAATACGATCGTGGCTATTTCGATAACTAATAATTCCATTCAATTCATAAGAGTATGCATTATGCAATTTGTCATCAATGTTTTTTGTGACGTTATCACGTAAAATTATCGTCTCAAACCGACGAATATTATTAAAATATTCTGTATTTGTATGAGTATATTATATTTTGTATTTGAATAAAATAAATGTACGAAAACATGATTATGTTTTATAAATATATATATATGTCAACTACAAACAATTTCTTATTACCATATTGTAACGCTGTTTGAAAGTAAACGTTTATGCGTGCTAAGCGCGTCACTTCATACGTTTAGAAATACACACTCTGGAGAGGCATTCATTTTGAAAAAAATTCGATTTTTAGATTTATCCCTTTAGTTACACTGCAAAATCTACCTTTGTGCCAAATTTCACGTTTCTACCTATACGGGAAGTGTCTTATAATTTTGATGATGAGTGAGTCAGTCAGTCAGTCAGTCAGTAACAATATTGCAAATTTTGAAATCCTGCCATTTTGAAATGGCACAACATTAAGGGCTCATTTTCTGACAGCGTCCTAAACTACTAGAGGTTAATCAGTGTTTTAAATTTCAAAAGTTTATCTTAAGAGGAAACAGAGATATATGGGTTAGAAAAAAAGAGCGAATAGCTCTACCGTGCGCTCAGATCATGTTTTCCGAAAGTTTTTATTTCTAAAAGCGCAATGATTCAAAGCTAAACGATTTGTAATATATTATATTACAATAATATATATTTTATTTTCGGAATGGCAACGTTGCCCTTAAAAACATGCGGAATCGTGTATAAATGTATACCTATTATAATATATTATAGGTATGTTATATTATGAAATTTGCGCAGCCGTGTATATGGGTGTATGTATATCAATGAACAATGGCTATTAAAATCTACACGAATATACTCCACTGAATATACTTATATCTTAGTCCGTGACTTAAATATTTAAGGTTATTGCACATAGCCCATCATATTGTTATTAAACAAAAATAAAATTGTAGCGTTAGGGTACGGTTCATATCATAGTATATAATATCATAGTACCTACCTATAGCCAGTATGAGTCATCCCCACAGTTAAAGGTATAATTATATCTTTAATCGTGGTCGTCCCCTTACGCTGCTATTTTAATTCCTTAACGTGATAAAATGATATAGTGGGGGTACTATTGCAATAACCTTGTATATTTAATCGATGATACACATAATATTGATGGAATGTTAATTGTTTTATATTAGATACACTATATTGTTTAATAAGTCACAATAATGATGGATATTTCTGAAAACCGATTAATTAGTACAAAGAGTTCTTGGTTTCATACTCTCGGGTAATAATTTATTTATAAACTAATAATACCTATTACCTATCTATATAAATTATAATCATTTTAAACAGTTTTTGTTGAAATATAACTCATTGCAATTCGTACGTGGGGTACAAGTGAAGAAAAAGTGCAACAATAATACACAAGAAACCATTTTACAATTTACATTTCTACACACTGATAAATTACTGGAAATTTTTTTTTGAGATGCATTACACATTTTTCTCCATTTACAATCAACACATTTGTACGGAGCATTACAAAGAAAACAGGTCATGCAAAAAGATAAATTTTGCACACAAAGTATAATTCTACTAATTAATAAAATAAAATTTAAATACTTAAATAATTATTTAATATAATATTTCTAAACAACAATTATTAAAAAAAAAATGTATTATTCGCTCATTTATTAGGTACATATAAAAATTATAAAGGCAATTCTATCTTTGATTTGCTTACCTAATTAATTGATAAAATCATTTTAATTATCTAATTAAATTAATGAAAAAGTAAAGGTGAATAAAGCTACTTGAAAAAAAAATTTTAAATAGAATATATTTTATTTTCAGTTCACAATGCTGATATTTCATATTTCCTCCTACCATTGATTAATTAAATAGCATAAATTAATCAATAATCTACAAAAAATTGTATATCAAACTTTTCTTAAGTTTGTGTAAACAATTATTATACTGTTGTATAACACCACGTGTTACAAAGAATTATTATCATTTTTTTCAATTAAAATATAAATTAAAAATACTTTAAAGTTCAAAATAACTAACATCTAATAATCTATCTGTAAAGCATTAGTTTTAAATGAAATGATTTACCTCCAGTACCTACTTTTATAGTAGTGAAGACACCAATCACAATAACCTAGGTACCATAATATTGAATTAACAATTTTTAAATTTTAAAAATTTAGAAGCAAAATGCCATATTTATTCATATTTATTTAATTATCCACTAAAAGTACTAAATACATTAAAAAAAAAAATTAGTGATAATATCGACATTCGACAACATATTTTATATAATTGTTAGCACAGAACTATGGACCCAACATTCATAAACTTTAAAAATGTATACAATACCGAGCTACCAAGCAATACATTTTATACATATTACACGAAGTCTTAAATGTTAGGTAACAAAATTACATACCTCGTCTGAGTCCTTTAACGGTATATCGATTGTGTTGACCATTTTTAGATGGTCAAGCGGGACTCTACGAAAGAAACAAAATATATGTATAAGTAATAGACACTCGGCTTGTCGTTATCGCGATACCGTTTGAGGCTTTGGCGAATATCGTTTTAATATGACGTAATTAGTTATAATGTATATATATGACAGACGTATAGGGTGAGAGTGAGAGAGAACGCTTGGCCGGAGAGATCGAGCTGGGGCCTGGGTTCTGGGACGATAGACGTGAACGTAAGAGCAACCGCTACGGCACCGCGTCAACAACATTAAAATAATAATAATAATAAATTACCTAATAGTGTGGAGTACAACACTAATCAGTTCGGTACTTACCTTAGTCTTTTGACAGTTCGACAGATGCAATTAATTAACAAAGAAAACTCAGTAACTTTATGAAAATAACGATTTTTATTTGATGCAAACAATTAAATGCGCGAGATGAACTGAGATGCTGTCGACGTCGATGCGGCGTCTAAAGACGTCATCCAAAGGGGCTAATATTTCTAGGAGGGGGGGTGTGACCAACGCACACCCTTACAGTGCCGGCGCAGTCCAGGGTGAAATCGTGTGATGGTGATGCCAATATGCCACCAATAGCAGAATATATATAACTATAATCGTGAGTTATAGTGAGTGAGCCAATCATAAGCATATAAAAAAATTATAGAACAAGAATAATTTAAAATAATGTAATTTTTACAAGTTTAAACAACAAAAAAAGTTGGGTAAATGGATGTCGCTCTGCTGTATGGTAGGTTACAAGTGGGTCACTGTAACGGGTGGTGTTAAATTTGAATTCAATGATATGATATCATTGTATAAGGAAAACGATTCTGAGCGAAAACGGTCAGTCAGCTTAGGACTGATTAATCGATAATCGATTTTTATAATGACTAAATAACCGATTGATTGATTTTTTTTAATGACTGATTAACCGATTAATCGATTTTTTTTTTTAATGAAGATTAGTGTGTTGGTGTAAAGTAAACACGGACCCACACAAAATGGAATAGAATACAAAATCTCTGAGTTCTGAAAATAGAAGTTTATTCGAACCATCAAAACAACGATTACTCATCTTGTTTATTCGAAAAATTCGATTATTTGATTAATTGGAAATTCAATTATTTGATTAATCGGAATATTGATTATTTGATTAATCGGAAATTTGATAATTTGATTAATCGGAAATTCGATTAATTGGTTAATCGAATTTCGATTATTTGGCGATTAATTGAATTTTATAAAAACTGTAAAAAAATCGATGAAAAAAAATAATCGTCGTAATAATCGATTAATCAAAATAATCGAACAGCCCTAAAATGCCAGCCTATGGTATTACTTAGTATATTTGATGATATTATTGTGAATAAAGCAATTTATAAATAATTTATTTGTTTTAAATTTTCAATCCTTAGCTATAAAAATTGAACATTTTATAAGTTTTAAACTACAAAATAATTATTAAATTTCAAATTTGATAAATTTTGTCAAAAATCGAACTTTAAAAGCTTATAAAAAAAATCGTGCCTATGTATTTTTAATATTTTGCAACTGCTATTGTAATAATATATATTTTTTTCACGATTTTTTTATCAACAAATAAAATATTATTGATATTTATAGAAAAAAAAACTAAAAAAAATTAAAAACTGACAATGTCGGTAAACGGTGGCGTCATTTCAGTTTTTAATAGAGGGGGGCAGAGGTGGATTTACCCATAGGCCACCAAGGCACGTGCCTAGGGCGCAATACTTTTTGGGGCGCAATTTTTTGGTTAATTTTTACTTTTTACTTTTTCATAATTTCATAGTTATATTTATCTAAGTTTATATTTTATATTAAATTTTTTTTTGTATACAACTTGTATGAAACTGGAGAATGGGTCACGTCGCAGTAACGTCTTAATTTATAAGCTATAATAACCTTGCCGCTTGAGTGTAATCTTAAGACCGGCGCGCGTCGCGCCGCACCGCCACCGCTAGAGTTTCGTCATCGATACTCGACGAGGCAGTTTCCGTCGTTGCCTATGTTAATACATGGGAGGGGGTATACGGGTGTGCGGCGTCACACATACAATATTGTGTATGGCGCATGCGCAAAACGCCAGCCAAGGCAGTCAAATACAAGTAGATAGAGTTTATAGATCTTGAGTCAAATACAAGTAGATAGACTTTATAGATCTTGAGTCAAATATACTGCCTCGGGCCGCCGCCTGGTACATTGCGTATAGCCACTCTACTAGCATCTACTAGCTAGGTGGGGGGACAGCTCGCACAGTGCTTAGTAAATTATTTGATATTAACTGGAATGACCCGCCTCCCCCCACACCCGGCACTACAATAAGGGTGCGCGGTAATAATAATATATAAATAATAATAAACATTGCGATGACGCGCGATGCTGGCACTGTCGCCCGTCTACTGCATGGTGCATACTGCTCAGTGCTCGGAAATCTGTAATAATCTGTAGTAATCTGTAGTAATCTGTAAATCTATAATCGATTACGATTATAAAGACTAGAGTGCTCACCATTTTAATCAGTACCTACCTAGCTACCTGCCTACCTATAAGAAAACATAAATTACAATATTAAAGATTAAACATGTCCAGTAAAAAGGTGGGCACCAGTTTAAAAAAATAAGGCAAGAAAAGTTGGCGAAACAAGAAGAAAAAAATTTGTAAATAAATATAAATATAATATAATATAATATAAATATAAATTTTTATAGTTTTGTTTTATTTCATGGAACATTAAACCCCCCGGGAGCAGTTTGCGGTTAGGTGCCCACCTTGCCCACCTTGTAACATTCCCAAATTTCTCATGTAGCGATTTCCTTATATTGTTACAATTCAAAAACGAATAATTGTAGATACATGAAAATTTCACTAAATGTTTATTTTATCAATTCTTATACTTGATACAATTTTCAAAATATTTTAACTTGTTTTTAGCAGTTACAATTTTTTTTATAAGCATTTAAAGTTAAAATTTTGACAAAACTTATCAAATTTAAATTTGAATAGTTATTTTGTAGTTCATGAATAAAATGTTCAACTTTTATATCTAACTCAGGATTCAAAATTTAATACAAGACTCCATGTAAATAGGTTATATATAACCTAAATTACTAATTACTTTAGTCACCTTAATATCATTATAGTAGGCCGACTCACCGTTTTTGCTCAGAATCGTTTTCCTTATACAATGATATTGTATCATTGAATTCAAATTTAACACCATCTATTACAGTGGCCCACTTACCCATCTTTTTAGATTTTCGTCTTCAATTACAAGTTTTTTTTTATCTAAATTAGATTTTTAGCCTCAACTAGGCTTATTTATTCTATTTATATTTTTTTTATTAAATCGGTAATTTTCTGTCTTTGTCTAACACACGCGCAACATAGGATTATAGAAGTGTTCTATTGACAGCGTACCAATCAATCTAGTCAATCGATAAGAATTCTGAAAACAAATTTGAATTCAGTATAAAGTCTACACTGGAATGTCAAGTTCAAGGAATTTATCTATTCTGTGGTGGTACGTACTACGTTGTCAATAGAACTCGTTTATAATCCTATATTGCGTTAGACAAAGACAGAAAATTACCAACTGGAACCGCCTTAATTTAAGACATTTTTTATTCAAATTAGATTTTTTTATTTAATACAATTTTGTTCTCATAACTATTAAATATAGATTTTTGTAATGCAGGGCTATCCCCCCGCTACAAAAATGTTTATAGGTATTAGAATATGTACTTGCAAATTTCAAAAAGCAAGACACAAATTGTTGAAAATTTGTTACAAAATATTGGCATTAGTTTGTAGTGGTAAACGGTCACTTTATACGGTCTATTGTTTAAAAGTGCCAAACGTGGACATTTTGTACGGACAGGTAAAAAAGGTACATTGCAGATTGTGGACACTTTGTACGGTAGGTTAAAAAGGGCTGCATACTAGTAAAGATTACTGCGAAAAAAGGTCAAATCCAGATTGCGGCCCGAGTTTTTTGTGGGTACAGGTGAGTTGCGGCCCGGGTTTTTTTTTAATTCAAGATAATTTAATCTTGACTGATAAAATATAATCACAGTATCCATATTTTGTTTCCAAAAATATGTAAAAAATAATGTTGATCGATATTGATATACTATAAAAAGATTTGCACAGCATATAATTAACTTAAATATTCGCAGAAAAAATATAATTGAAAAAGAAACATTTATTAGAATAGCTACGAAACGGTTAAAAGAAAACCAAATTGACAAACTTGAATTTATACAAATACTATCATACAAGCTTTTACCAGTGCCATAATGCCTACGAAGTTTACTCAATTATACTAACATTTTTACCAGTGTGAACATTTTTTAATGAAAACAAAACATTTTAATATCAGATTTTAATGTCAAAAAATAATTTTTAACCTTAAAAAATATCATAGTATACGTTTTTGCCAGTGCAAAATTTTTAAATAAAAACAAAACATAATTTTTAACCTACCTGTAGTATCTACTGATGCTACAGACAGTCTTAAATCTAAATACAAATGTGAAGGAAAAGGAAGCTTTTATTAATTTTAATTTATATATTATTTCAATTAATTTGATTTTAAATTTCGGGCCGCAATTCGTAGGTAACCCAAAAAAACTCGAGCCGCAATTTGTATACACCCCAAAATAACTAGGTCTGTGATTCGGAAGACATTTTTACCGCAGGACACAACTGTAGTAGCCACTCGTAAAAAGGTATATTGCAGAACGCGGAACACTTTGTACGGCCGAGTGAAAATGTTCATTTTAATTTTTAGAACGCGGACACTTTGTAATATTATATACATAAAGTATACATTATAAAATATATAAGTTTATATGAAATAAATATACCTATTATAAGTAGTATAATATATAATATAAATTATTAAAATAGATCTATTCTAAATAGAAATTAATAAATCAAAATGGCCAAACAATCATTAATATGATTATAAATCTTAATTTTATTATATTATCAAAAGTTATGTTTAAGTAAATTAAAAATATGTAGAATATAAATATCTGTAAATCACAAATAAAATATAATATTGAAAAAATCTTTAAAATCTACATGTAGAATATTATACGGAACTTAAAAATTCGAAATTTGTCATTACCTTATTTTGATGCTGGTTGCCTGGTTACATAAATTGAATAGTTTGTTATTGTCAGCAGCACGGTTTAAGATATACAGGTTAGATAACGCCCTACTCAATTGTACGAGGCGTACGCGGTCCGAAAGTGTTACGGTTCATTAGTGCATATTTTCACTACATCTATAAAACACAAGCAGTAGATAAGGCTAATATTAATATGTAAATGGAAAATGCTAATAATAATAGGTAGTATGTATAGCAAAAAATTGTGAAACTTGTTACAATATTTGTGAATGAACCTGTTACACATTTATTAAGAACATCATTTTAGATTCTGAGCTAAACGATAAATGAATTGATTGATGGGAAGGTGAATATAGTTGGTGCATTCAAGAGGTTAAATTAAAAAAATTCCTAATAGTTTTCAAAAGTGACGGGATAAACAACATAATAATTAAGGAAAGACGGGAATTTTTACTCAAAATCGGGTTTTGACAAAATACCTACATGCAATTTTGAATGGTTGTTTATATTTGCATTTTCTATACACGATAAAATTTTCAAAATATTTCGATTTGTTTTGAACTGTTTAGGAACATTTTCAGTTTCCAATTTTATTAGTTTTTTTTTTTTTCATTGAATCTCAATAAAACATTATTTATTGGCTAAAAATGCTTGACAATTTAATACAAGGCTCCTACTATATATTGTTAAAATTACATTTGAAAAAAATTAAAAATCCTTAGTCACAGTTTTATTTTATAAGCATTTAAAGTTCAAATCTCAACAAAATACGAAAAAATCACGAAAATTAGCAAATTATTTTGAGTAAAGAATTCATAAAATTTTTTTTTTTTAAATCTAAGATTTTAAAATGTAATACAAGATTGCTTATAAGATTATCTACCTTTATAAAAAAAAAATGTCTATAAGAAAGTCAATTTAAATTTTTATGAGTTTTTGAAGTTCATATTTTTACAATATTGGATAATATTATTCACTCAATTTCTTATTTAGCGGTTTCGTTATTTTATTGTTAATCAAAAATGAATAACTGTGATTCATGAAAATATTTTAACTCTTTGAGCTGTTTACGGACATTGTCAGTTTTCAATTTTTTTAGTTTTTTTTTTTCTATAAATTTGTTGGGGGAAAACCCGCGAAAATGTAATGCAAGGCCCTGATATATTGTTACAATAGCAGTTGAAAAATAATAAAAATATACATAGGCATAATTTTTTTATAAGTATTTAGAGTTAGAATTTTGACAAAATTTAATAATTATTTTCTAGTTAAAATTATATAAAATGTTCAATTTTTACAGTTAAGGCATAAGCGCAACTAAAGGGGGGGGGTCTGGGGGGCTTAGCATCCCAAGACTTGTAATAGCACCTCAAAATAAATTAACCATTTTTTCCTAAAATATTAACAAATCTTTAAAAATTAAACTGTATTTCTAATTTTTTAAATTTTTTTTTTATATTGCCTATGATTAATATGGTAAATACGAAATATCATAAGCTGTATGCTTGTATTTATTTTAAGAAAATAATTTATGTCAGTATGATATAAATTATTTTGTATTTGTTAAGAATATTACACATAATTTTACAGTATACCTATGCACTAAACTATAACATAGAATATAGAGCAGAATAAAAATCCCCTGAAAAAAATCCCCAACCCTAGGAAAGATAACCCCCAGGGCCCAGACTATAATATTACTGACAACCACATGACATTTTAAAAACGTAATTAGTGTGTTATAAATATTTAATTACAAATATATTATTATACTTATATAATATAGCCATATAGGTATAATTTTCATTAAAAAATTAATATATCATGAATAATATTCAAAAACTAACAATAATATCTATTGTTTTGTTTTATATCACGATGTGAAACAACATATATTAATAATTCTTTTAAAATATTACTGATTAGGTACCTACATTCATTAACTATTGGTTTAATATTTTTTTTTATTTTATTTGATGGATCGATCATTCGAAATATTATTATTTTATAATGTTTTAAATATTAGGTAAAACTTGTGAAATCTTCTTCTAATAATAATTTTTATTATTTACATATCGTTAAATATTAGGTAACGTAATATTTTATTTCGTGGATATATTATAATATATAGTAGAAAGGTATTAAGCAAAAAATATTATTGTTGATGTTTGAAAATTATAATATAAATATTAAAGAAGCACGTAGGTAAGAGGATGTCGCTCCGATGTACAGTAGGTTACAAGTGGGTCATTGTACCTATAATGGATTGTATTAGACTTGAATTCAATGATATAATATCATTGTATATGAAAAACAATTCTGAGCGGGGATGGTTTGTCAGTCTGGATTTTTTATATCGTTATTATTTATTATATCATGTATAAGTTGAATGAATATCATAATATTATAATTTTTTATTAGTTTCTATGTTGATAAACACAGCGATAGAAATTAAAATCCCATTTTTAGCGTTTTTTCGTAATTTTTCGGTGGTTTTTCCCGTAGCATTAAATAATTATTGAGAAAATCAAAAAATGTTCTATTTAAAGTACCATCTTGATCCAATTATCTAAAATATAAGGTACTATATGTTGAAATCGAAGAACTCCTTCTGGTAGAAATGGTAGTATATATAAAAAAAATAAACACCACTGTAAAACATATCATTAATCATTATCCGCTCAGAATCTATCAATTTATCTATCATAGAGAATGGCTCAAACGACTGTAAGACGAAATATTTAAATTTCTTGTTTTGATGTTGAAAATTGTTAACAAGCTTACTCATATAATATTTACTTATACCTATTTAAATTTAAATCATCTATTAATATTTATAAGCTCTTCATTTGTCAAAATATGGCAAAAATGGTAATTTATATACAAAAATAAAAAAACAAGTTATTATTTCAAAACCAATATCTCTTAATAGTAATACTTGAAAAATCGTTGATGTAATTGAATTCAAAATATGGTACATCCTGTTTTTGAGGTAATATCTAAAATATCTTCAAAAAATAAAATGCCAAATTACCAATTTATGTGTAGACAGCTTTTAGTCGATTCACAATTAATATGTGTTATAGATTCCATCATCCTCTAAATAGGATGAATGGATATAAAATTGTTTATAACTCGTCAACCACAGACAGAGTGGTCTTAGATTAATGTGAAAAGAATAATTAAATTACACAAAACAAATTTACTACAACTTTTTTATAGAAACTGAAGTCAACAAATTCTGTTAATAACAAATAGCTTAATGAATTTCAAATTATAAGATGTGATTGGGAGCAAAGAATATCTGCTAGATATTAAAAATCGACGGCGGCAATTGTTTGTTTCAAATTATTTTTAGCAATACAAGATGGAAGAGCTTTAAATGATTACAAAGAGTGTACTTAAGCAAATATAATTATTACCTTGCCACATTGAAGAAAAAAAATGACACTGAGATCGTCAAAACAAATATTTAAAATATTAAAATATCAAATTTCCAATTTATCAATCGTCTAAATTAAGGTAATATCAAAAGGAAATCACATGTTTTATACATTTTCATGAAAAAAGATATCAGATATAAATTTTAATATCATACTAGCTGTGACATCGTGTAGTGTGATTCTGTTTTTCATTTACAAATTCTGAAGTTCTGAACTTTGAGAAGATCTACTTTACATCGTGGAGCGTGGATTATACTTTAATAAAATCTATACTAAGTTATATTCGAGGTTATATTGTTATAACATATATTAAATATATAACTTATAAATTATAATATTATAATGGTTTTTACTTATCAATAAAATTATCATGTAGACATGTGGTTAACTTTATCAGCGAAATGCAAATATTTTGGAGTAATATAATATAATATCGGTATAGTTTATGTTCGAAGTAATTGATATCGAAGCAGTGTTATGGTTGATAATGTTGTTAGCCCATAATATATCCTTTGTATATAATTAATATTTAATAATAATTAATTTTATTAGTATATAAATAATTAAAGAGTAGAAGTAAATAAAATATAAATACTGATGGTACTCGTAATAATTTTTATTTCAAAAATAAATTCAATAATTAGTGATAAAATTTTTTTACATTTTTCAATCATTCTGTATATCCAAGAAACACGCTGTATACATCCAAAGATAATGTTATGTTACGTTAAAAGGTTATCAATATTGTTAAATTACTTATATCCAGACGTAACAACAGTCAACAATAATAGAGAATACCTAAATATATTAGAGCAGGTACCTATGTTATTGTTATCGATGTTCGAAGACATCGTCATTTCAGGGAAAAAATAAATACACACACTAAAAATAAACAAAAAATAAAAACCAATTATTTTACCATTAGATTCTTGAGACAGTACCTAGATCACAGACTTCTATTCTACACTAGATAGGGAACTCCTATACAATTTACATTGTTACAAGTGAAGCTCAGCTGTGGACGGCCGTCTTTTTGTCGGTTGGGAAAACATTTCATTTATTATACAAAATGTATTAGGAATAATATTTTTTTTAATGGTCAAATAAAATGGTAAATGTAAAATGACTTATATAATATATACATATATATTTTAAACTATATGTTTAGAAATACTAAAATCTTCTTAATATATAAAATGAAGATCAGCTGACTACGAGATCAGGTGTCTGCAAGCCACCCATGGAACGGAAAACGCCAGCTAAGTGAAACCGTGGCGTAAAAAATTTAACACCGCTCCGTTTCTATAGTCCGCTCGACCCACGGACTAAGATAGTATCTTAGTACGGTGGCTCGACCCGTTCCCGGCGATTCCTTGGCGCGTCCAATCGCGTACTTTCGCCGCGGCGGCGGTCGGTTGGTTTTCAAATGCTTTTTACGCCATTTTTCGCTAGCTTCGGTCGTTATTATTGTTTTTTTTTCTTTTCGTTTTTCTCGATTCGTTTTTTCCATTGCCGTTTTTGCTATATCTGTTAATTTTATTTTTTTTGAAACCCGTGGATATGTGGTTTGTACGCAAATACGGTGTGTAGACTTTAAAATTCGCGTTCACGAAATGTCAGTCGGTCTTCGTTCCAACGCACAAGTGTACAATTTTGTTTTTGATTCAATAAATATTGCATTATTGTTAAGTCTTTAATAACGTTGGTATATTGCTTAACCTAAACACAATTTTGCGGTTTGATATTAAATAAATGTATCATTCAAACATACATTATAATAATGTAATCATAATAATAACGGTCAAATCATTGAATAAATTACAATTAAATAGTTTAAACAGTGTGTAGATACCTACATCAAATTATATACGATTACATCGATGTATATTGAATATTATATTAGTTTACGTCGCTCCGTTGATACACAGCGTCACAGCTTAAGTAATGAAGTTCTAACCGTAAGCAGCAACCCAAATCGTGGCGTAGTAGGCTAGGCGTAGGTTCCCCAAACGTAGGTTGCTAGGCAGGTCCGAGTTCGAATCCGTCGTGCGCTCTTCCGGGCGGCGACTCCCCGTGCCCTATGGTATAACACGGCCGCCCGCAGCTCGAATTTTTTTGCATTTTTTTTTCGATTTATTTCACGTTTTTTTTTTATATTAATATTCTAGAGATTAAGTTAATATATAGTGTATGTATCTATATGTTATTAATTTTATCAGGAATTATAATTGCACGTTCCTTGAAATGTCCATTGTTATATTATATAAATACATATTATATTTATTTTTATAATATAAAGTTTGTATTTTTCGTAAATTATTTCGTAAGTGGAGTACGGTAAAGCACGATTGAGCATAGAATATTTTATGCGATGTTTCCACATTCACGTGGCCGAAATTTTCTAATTTATTATTTTAACGTATTATTTTGATGTCAGACGCGAGCCGTGAGCCGAGCCCAGCTTTATCGACAATGTTATTGATTAATAAATTAGTTACGGAGCAATAAAGTTCCGATGTTTTAAATATTTAAAATTGGGAGAAAATATAAGATAATAAATTAAGATACAATTCCAAAATTATTATAAAAATAATATCAGTGTTCGATCACCCATACTCTGTAGTATTCTTGATTTATAAACCATGCAATTTTTAATTGATACCATATTTTTATTTTATTATTTTCATAACTATTATTATTATTATCATCGAACAGATTTATGAAATGTGACTATTTCATAAACTATGAAAGAATATTTGGTATGTTATATTTTGAATTAATATAATTATTTAAATAAATATTTTTGTATAATATTATAATATAGCTTAAAATGAAAAATGGCAACGTTGCCGAGTTTTTTATGCTCAATCGTGTAGGTTTTCTTTTGTATTCCGATTTCCTTTGATACACCGACAATTTAGCTCAATCGTATCGCTAAAAAGGTGTTTTATGCTCAATAGTGTCTCAGCCGTTGTGTGATAGTGTTTTCACTTATAGCCGTTCGTCGTCGGGTCTGCAATGCACCGCAGGTGGATTGCCTACCTGATTTGCTGTAGCATATTGTCTGCGATCCAACGAAGTCAGATTGCCTACCTAGGTGACTAACTTGAAAGTTAGGTAATCGATTTTGACTTGCTAGACACTCATGGTTTTCGACACAACATGGTTTTCGACTTTACACTTTTTACATAAGAAAAAGCACCGGACATGCGACGGCTCATACCACTCTATCCGCCGCAGGTGGATTGCTTATTTTTTTTTCATCTTAGACGGGCGATGACTGACTTGCTAGACACTCTAAAATGCAGGTTTTCGAATTTAGCTGGGGGATGGTATCATTGAATTGTCGATTTTCATGGGCCATGGGAGATTTCTAGACACTGAAACTGGACTTTTAAAATTTCCCGCCTTCGAAACGAGACCACCATAGAGCCAGGCCTTATTACAAAATCCCCTTCTATTTAAGTGTGGCATTTATAATTCGACTGTGTCTCCAAAATCAGTACTCACTTACAACTAACACGGGGGGCTCGGGGGTCTAACTATATTTTCCGTTCTTCAGTTACCTACGCTACCAACGTGGTCGGCAATCAACAGTAGATTGTTTACATACCTGATTCCATACGCTTCTCATTATGTCCGCAATTCGATTGCCTACCTATGTGATTTGATGACTGATAGCTAGACAATCGAATACACCGATCGACTCTACACTTTTTAACAACACAGAAGATCGTATCCAGCCTATCCATTTACAACGTTTGTGACGGATTGCTAGACGCTCTAACTTTTAAACATTCCCGTTAAAACGCTAAGCCCTATCTCCAATCCATATCAATAATCCTTATCACAAATCATAAATTTTCGTCTTACAACTTTACTGCCCACGACTTTTATAATTCCAACAACATTGTCTCCAAAATCGGTACCCACTCTCAGCGAGTCCAACGGGTCCCGAGTTACACTTAGAGCTATAATATAATATTTTGAATAATATTAATATGATCTAATCTGTGTTCGGTGAATATTATTCCAAAACAGGGATTTATCAGGAGATAGGTAAATTCCAAATGGTCACACTGGTCATGTAAATGTTAGGTTATGTTTTTATAATCAAATTTATTTGCATTATCAGTGTTAGTTTGCAAAATTTCATTCCTAGAGAATAATAAAAATGCCTGATAGATAATTCAAGTAAAAACTATACAATTTCATTTTTGTTCCTTTAATTCTTATATTAAAATAGGTATTTAGAAAGCGCTTTAATCACAATAAATAATTCAAAATGAGTTCAATTGGAACTGGCGTAAGTATAATGTTTTGATTTTTTTCAACGGCAATGTCCATTTTACATTTTCGATTGTTTAACGTAATTTATTATGTACAATTCATAAAATTAAAGATGATGATAATATTTCATTACATTTTTAGATTTCGTAAAATATAATACATGTGAAATATTTTTTTTACAGTATGATTTATCAGCACCTCAGATTTTGCCCGATGGTCGAGTATTTCAAGTTAAATATGCTTTCAAAGCAATTAAAAATAGCGGGTAAATACCATGATATAGTTATTTAATTATTATATTATTTTTAATTGGATCCATGATTTGTATTTGTTAGAACTGCCATAGTTTTATGTGGTTCTGATGGTGTCGTTTTTGCCGTGGTGAGGTTGGTCAAGTCAAAACTTTATGAAGATTGTACAGGAAAAAGATTATTCAGTGTGGAAGATCATATTGGAATGGTAGGTTTTGAAATATATATGTATTTTTAGCCTATCATATAATAATAAACTTTCCATTTAGGCTGTTGGAGGATCGACTGCTGATGCCAGTGCAATATTAAATGTCGCACGTGAGGAAGCGAGATCATATCGTCAGAATTACAGTATGCCCATTTCATTGGAATATTTAAATGAAAGAGTATCCGAGTACTTACGTATTCATACATTGTACAGTTATATTAGGCCATTTGGATGTACTGTTATTATTGGTTCTTATGATCCTCAGGACGGTCCTCAAATGTACATGATTGATCCAGCTGGAGTATCATTTGTATGTTTTTGCTTATTTCTTTATAAATATTGTTAAATATTGAATTTTTTATAAAACTAATTTCCAAAAACCAGCACTAACACAAAAAATGTTAGTTCTAGCTCAATACTATTATAGTACCTGCTTATATTAAAAATTTTAATATTAATTAAAAAATCTGTGCTTTGTTAACATATTTAAAAAAACTAAAAATGTAATATCTCATCTATAACTGTTTGTAATTTTAGGGATATTTTGGATGTGCTATTGGTGAAGCTAAACAAACAGCCCAAACTGAAATAGAAAAATTGAATTTGAATACAATGACATGTAAAGAATTGATTAAAGAAGCTGTTAAGATGTATACAATTTTTTTTTATTTTGTATTTGTATGGGTTTGACATTTTATTTATTTTTTTTTTAGAATTTACATGGTGCATGATGAGTTGAAAGATAAACAGTTTGAACTTGAACTTAGCTGGGTTGGTAGCCATACTAATGGAAAACATGAAGAAGTTTCAAAAGAAGTATTTGATGATGCATTGAAATATGCTAAGGCATCTCTGGATGATAATTCTGGTTCAGATGGAGAGTAAACTATTGTTAATGATTTAAGGAAAATTGACTGTTTGTCAAATTAACGGTACATAAGTTAAAAAATATACTTTTTTTTTATTTAATAAAAAACAACATTTTTGAATTTGATTTTAACTTATTTTTTTACCTTATAATAGATATAGTAATAAGTAATATATTTTCACATTATACTATTACATAATTTTTCTTAACTAGGTACCTATTTTGATTTCTGACATAGTTATGTCAAGTGTCTTATAAACACTTATTTATAACAATATAATACAAAGAAGTAATTATCACATAATTACAATATCCAAGAACACAAATAACAAAGTTAACAAAAATGTTTTATAATAATAACATATTAGTGTACCTATATAATAAACATATTATAAAATATCTATGTGGTCACTAATTTTGACAATTTCTTTTTAGTGGTGTTTAGGTTTTTATTATTTTGATTTTGAATATATGTGTATTGTCTCATCCTCATTATAAGGTAATGTACTGTATACTTGTTAAATCCTGCACCAGATTCCCAAGTATCAACTACATCCTCTTTCTTAAAGTGGTAACGGCATACTTTAGAATTAGTTTTAAAACTAACATCTAAAACTTTTTCGGACTCATTCCGTAAAGGAGAAGTTTTAGGAACACCAAAAAAACTAATTTTTAAATCCTTATAAGGACATAAAGGCACACAACATGCCATTTGTATTATTATACTATAGAAAATAACCAAAATTATAGCAATATAGTTGATTATTAAATTATATTAACATAGTAAAATATCAAATGATAATTAATATTATGTTTAAACTGTTTAAAATATTTAGTGGCGCAACTAGGGCTAAAATTTTGGGAGGGCTGTAGCCCCCACCTGATATTAAATAAAAAGTAAAAAAAATTTAGTTAATTGTTTTTTATTTTTTTCACTATTTTCAATTAGTAATATAAATAATAATTTTCCTGAGCCTTATAATATTGATGAAATACAATTAACTCCTCGGACTAAACGTTTAAGAAAAAGTTTATGTGGATTACCAAAAATAGGAAGACCAAAAAAGTATGTTAATTAAATTAGTTATATTTATAATTCACAAGTAAATAGTAACTTATTAATTATTGTGTCAAAGTGTACAAATAGTTTAAATCAAATCATTAATTTTTACAGTAATAATCCTGAAACACAAATCAAAGAGCTTAAGACAAAATTAAAGAAAATATAATGTATTAATAAACAATTAAGAAATGATAATCAAAAGGCAAAAGAAGAGAATAAGAAACTGGAAAATGAATTGATTGAAGTACAACATAAATCTGATTCAAGAGCTAAGTACATAGCTTCTGTTTTATCTAATTTTTTTTCACATGGTCAAGTGAAAGCAATTCATATGGGTCCAGAAAATTCGGTGGTCTTCTGAGGATATTTCTAGTGCAATCAGCCTTCAAAGTGTAAATCCAAAGGCATACAGATATCTCTCCAAAAAATTAAATTTTCCATTGCCATCAATATCAACCCTCTGTCGAAGAACACAAGTAATGACTTTGCGTCCTGGTTTTATTGATGATGTTTTTTCTGTAATGAAAGGAAAATCTGAAAATATGACAGACCTTGAAAAAATAACAATAATATCATTTGATGAAATGTACTTACATAATAGAATTGAATATGAGCCTCAAGAACAGAGAATACTAGGACCTCACAATAATGTGCAAGTTATGTGTGCACGTGGATTATTTAGCCAGTGGAAGCAACCAATCTTCTTCGATTTTGATTGTGATATGTCGGTTACTATTTTAAACAATGCAATAAAAAAACTCCATGATGTTGGGTTTTTAGTAGTTGCTTTTGTGTCAGACATGGGACCAAAAAATAGAGGCCTTCATAAAAAATTAGATATAACTCCAACCAAACCATATTTTGAGAATCCAAGTATTCCAGGTGAAAAAGTATTTTGTTTTGCAGATACACCACATTTGCTTAAGCTTATAAGAAACCATTTATTAGATAATGATCTCATACTTGCTGATGGTCAAGTTATAAATAGAAAGCCCTTGGATAAACTAGTGGACATTCAAACAGCACAATTGAAACCTGGATGGAAACTATCAAAGACTTTACTAGATGTTAAAGGGAGTGAAAGACAAAATGTAAAAGCGACAGCAAGAGTTTTATCTGCAAATACAGCCAAGGCAATACTTTTTGTTGGTGATAATCAACTTTTTAATAGAACAGGTGCAGAGAATTATTACAAAATAACATCTGACTTTATTCAAATGGTGAATGACTGGTTCGATATTCACAATTTTATTTTAACAACCAATTTGGACCACATCCGGCTTTTGGAAAGGATCTAGATAAACAAATTGATTTATTGAAGAAAATGTCATCAATAATTGAAAATTTAAGAGTCAATAAGCATTGTTCAATGTTGCCTTTCTAACATGGTATACTAATAAGTAATGCATCACTTATACAACTTTTGCCATACTTACAGGTAAAAATATTTCCAGTAGTCTAAAATTGTTCGGCAATAATAATAATAATTATTATTATAATAACAATATATCTACTAATAAAGTTATACTACTACTACTACTACTACTATACATTTAATACAATCATAGACCTTATACTAATATATATACCTAATATATATGTATAAGATATATAAATACAATTTAACTAACTAAAATAATGACTATAGATAATAGTAACAAAAAGCTTATAAGTTCTTAAAATTTTAAAAACTAAATTTATACTAATTTATTCCTTTTTCAGGATCAATTCAATGGTATAACATATATATTAACTCGTCGATTAAATCAAGATATTTTAGAACATTTATTTTCATACTTACGAGCTATGGGTCACTCATTTGACCATCCAGCACCATTAGAGTTTATTTATAGACTCAAAAAATATATATTGGGAAAACACTCTTCGGCAGTATTCAGTTTGCATAAAAATGTTGAAGATGATGTTATGACAAATAATTTATCCACCAAACTTCTAGAAAATAAAAACATTTCAAATGAAAATGATGCCAATGAAGCTGAGAAAGACATTATACTTACACAGTCAATTTTTGATGCAATACTTGATGGCAATGATTTAATATTTGATGAAGATGAATTTGATTTTGAAATAAAAAATATGAATGAGAATATCAATAATGATATTATATCAATGGCTGGCTTAGAATATATCACTGGATTTTTAGCGCATCATTTCAGAGCTAAATATCCACACTTGATGTCTAATGGTGATATGAATAGTTCTAGTTGGATAGCTTATGCTTCAAGAGGTAACTTAACAGTGCCCAGTAATAAATTGATGGATGTGGCCAAGGTAATGGAGCATTTTTCTATACAATTCCATGGAGAATACTTTTCTAAAGACATTTCAATAATTAGAAAAATAGCTGATAAAGTCATAAATTATTATAAAGGAGATTGACCGGTACCAGAAAAGGTTTTATTATACTTAATACGTACAAGAACTTTTATTTTAGTTCATGCTATTAATGCTGAACATAAACAAAAATATGACAACATGAAGAAAAATAAGAAAAAATTGAACAAAGTCTTCAACATAATACCTAAACTACACGCATCCTCCAGTAACCAAGTCATTTTCATACCACCAACCAATAATCTTATAATACATAAAAGTAAAAGATTTTAGTTTTAATAAAATAGAAATTGAATAATTTAGAAATGTAAAAACACATAAATACAGAAAATAGTTACCTATTCAAAATGTGTGCAAACAATTGAAGTATTTTCATATTATGTTCTCTAGTCCTTTACACATTCATTATCCCTCACCTTTATTAATATGACTTATTTAGTTGAGTAGTTGAATTGAAAAAAAAGGTAAACAGTGTATAATAAATTAATAAATCCTACTTGGTAATGATCCAATATTTAATACATTACAAAATATTACAATATTATGCATTACAGCATTAGTTAAATATTATGTTTACATTATATAATTAAGTGATAACAATAATTGATAAAGAATGGTGACCCTTACGCTGCCATTTTATTTTATTTGATAACAATAATGGCTATATGCAATAACCTTGTATATTTAAGCCATGGTTTTCACGTGTTTGGCCTTAGCCTTTCGTTGTTTGGTGTGTCCTACAACAATATTACTGTTCCGTTTATTTTTCGAATGTTCGATTGAGGTAGTCTTTTATTACTATATTATTATTTACTATAAAATATCGTCTTTTTATAGTATTTATATTGTCAAATTTTGTTGGATACAAATTTACAAAATCTCATAATTTAAAAATGACTATTATTTGTGCCGTCAAATTTTGCAACAGTAAAATGTCACTAACAAAAAAAATTAGCTACTTCAGATTTCCAAGTGACCAATTGAGGTGAGTGATTAGTTTGTTTTATAATTTTCATGTGTAAGCATTATAATTTGTTGATATACTAATTTATTTTAGGTGTAAACAATGGATGGGAAATTGTCATACTGTACATTTGCTAAACAAAGATCCTGCTATTTTATACAAAAATTACAGAGTATGTTGTGTTCATTTTGAAGACAATATGTTTTTAAATCCAAGTAGTAGGAACCGTCTTACAATGAATGCTGTGCCAACAATATTCAGTGGTAAGATTTTGTATATTAAATTTAATATTTTTAACACTAAATGGAAACTATTCTAATTTGGTTTTGGTTTTGCTTTTGCTTTTGCTGCGACTACACGGCAGAGAGATGCATATGATAAGTTCAGCCAACCAAAATTCTTCTCAAAAAATAATCTATTGATGCACCCCAGGGCCTTGAGGGTATCCAGTGAATTACAGATTTTGACTTAAGTTTATTTACATTAATTTAATTATTATATATTATATTTGTCTTCTTGTAAAGTAAGTTTTTTTAAGCTGTGCAATTGTAAAATTGTAATTTGTTCATTATAATTTCATACAACAATGAATTTTAATTAAATAAAATTTATTATACTATTATCAAATGTAAAGGTTTTTTTCAATGCTAATGCCCTAATGCCATGCAAATGAATGAACAACTTTATATAAAAATAAAACTATTATTTATAGCTGAAATATTATTGGAGAGAGAAAAGGAAAAGAAATTGGAAGAAGAAAAGGAAATACGAGAATTTGAGGCTCATATTGCAATGGCATCATATTCCAGTTCATCAATATTCATTATCTTACAGTGATAATGTATGTACAAATGTCAGTAATGTATCTAGTTGCTCTTCCATGTCTAGTAAGCTACAAGTTTCTACTAGTGATTTATCTTGCCAAACTCCACTTTATCTCACTATCAAAACTCCAAGAAAATTGAAACTATATAATGAACTTCAGTCCAAAAACAAAGAAATTAAAGATATGAAAAAACAAATGAATGCCATAACTCAACAATTAGTACAAGTTAATACTGTTGGACAAATGTTAAGTTTATGCAAGCGGTTTTTACCTCCTAGTTTATTTTTAATTATAAATACACATCAGAAATACAAAAGCAGTTGGCTATAGGTATTGTAATGAATTTAAACAGTTAGCTTTAACAATTTATTTTTTGGGGCCAAGGGTATATAGGTTTTGCGAACAACTCTTGACCTGTCTAATCCATGTACACTAAGACGTATAACAAAACATTATGAAATAAGACCGGGTTTTAATGATTTAATATTTAATATTTTACAATTTAAAATACAAAATATGTTACCCGAATCATTAGAATGCGTGTTGTGTGCAGATGAAATGTCAATAAAAAGTAATTTATATTATAACATAAGTAAGGATGAAATAATAGGTTTTAATGAAACAAACAATCGAAAAACATATGATCCAGCAAAATTCGTACTTGTCTTTATGATTCAAGACATAAATGTTAATTGGAAGCAACCGATTGCTTATATTTTTGTATCAAACAGTTCTTCAGGTTTTGATTTGCAGGACATAATTTTAACCAGTATTATTAAACTAGAAAATATTAAAATTAATGTTAAAGCATTTATTAGTGATATGGGTTCGAATTTCATAGGCCTATCAAATAAACTTAAAGTTAGTCACGAGAGGCCTTATTTTGAAGTTAATAATAAAAAAGGTGGGTGAGTGGATGTCGCTCTGCTGTACAGTAGGTTACAAATGGATAAACCTAACCTAACCTAACCTGTATGATGGATAGTATTAATATTTGAATTTAATGATATAATATCACTGTATAAGAAAAAAGATTCTGAGCGGAGACAGTTTGTCAGTCTAGGTATTAGACATACCTGTTATAGGTATAATTATCTATAGTATTAAAAAAAAATTGACCTATAATAGGTATCAATAATAAATTCCAAATTAATCATATCACAATATCCATTAGGTAACGCGTTATACATCAACAACAAACTGTGGCACTATCATAAAAATATAATAGTATACTTTAGAAGTTTCAAGTACCCACAAATAATATTATACAATCATTACAATCACAACAAAATAACTAAAATAGTTATTCCAGGTTTTTTAATATGTAATTTCGTCCAAATTTGAACTTAAAATAACTATAAAAATAAACTGTACTTATGTATTTCTTGGAATTTTTGGTAACAGAATTAAATATTTACGTGAAATCTTGTTTTAAATTTTCAATCCTTAGATATAAAAGTTGAACATTTTATACATTTTTAACTACAAAATAATTATTCAATTTTAAATTTGATACATTTTGTCAAAATTTCAACTTCAAATGCTTATAAAAAAAATGTGTGCCTATGTATTTTTAATATTTTACAATTGCTATTGTAACAATAAATCAGAAACCTTGCTTCAAACCCTTTAATTGATATGTGTTTTAAAGTAGTATTTTCTTCCCTTAAATGCTTTTGTAGTCTAATACTTTTAGGAGGTGTTTGTAGAGTTTGTTTGTCTTTATTATTACCGTTAACTAATGGTAATGTATTGGTATTATTTCTACATATTTTCCCTTCATTTTGAGTTTATAATAATTTAAATTATTTGATATTTTTATCTTTTCTATTAGTCTTACACATTTTATGTGTACCTACTACGCTTTGAAAATTTATCTGTGTTTTATCCCAATGTATTGGGATCATAGGAAGAAGGATTCTATATTAGATAGAGATAATTATTTTTTATTTAAAACCATATTGTTTGGAAACTTGTACTGGTAAAGGGACCAACCAATAATCAGCTAATTGGTTGTTGTGCTGTTTAAGGTATTTATTGATAAGATTATTAAGTTCATTAGGACCAGGATGTCCTTCTCTATTGGGTAGTTCTCCATCTAGGTTTATAATTTCTACTCGTCTCAAACCAACGGTTGGTTTTTGGCTTTCTTCTTCGTCGCTATGAATTAATGCAACTTCTTCATAACTACAAACAAAATCTTTATTTTTAGTACCAACCAATCTTTGATTATAAGTATTAACAAATGTATTAGTATTATTACTACATTGTATGTCATTTTGAGTTTTTAGTAATTTAAATGATTGGATATTATTATCTTTTCTATCAAACCCTTTAATTGATCCGTGTTTTAAAGTGGTATTTTCTTCCCTTAATTGTTTTTGTAGTCTAATACGTTTAAGAGGTGTTTGTAGTGGTTGTTTGTCTTTATTATTACCGTTAACTAATGGTAATGTATTGGTATTATTACTACATATTTTCCCTTCATTTTGAGTTTATAATAATTTAAATTATTTGATATTTTTATCTTTTCTATTAGTCTTACACATTTTATGTGTACCTACTACGCTTTGAAATTTTATCTGTGTTTTATCCCAATGTATTGGGATCATAGGAAGAAGGACTCTATATTAGATAGAGATAATTATTTTTTATTTAAAACCATATTGTTTGGAAACTTGTACTGGTAAAGGGACCAACCAATAATCAGCTAATTGGTTGTTGTGCTGTTTAAGGTATTTATTGATAAGATTATTAAGTTCATTAGGACCAGGATGTCCTTCTCTATTGGGTAGTTCTCCATCTAGGTTTATAATTTCTACTCGTCTCAAACCAACGGTTGGTTTTTGGCTTTCTTCTTCGTCGCTATGAATTAATGCAACTTCTTCATAACTACAAACAAAATCTTTATTTTTAGTACCAACCAATCTTTGATTATAAGTATTAACAAATGTATTAGTATTATTACTACATTGTATGTCATTTTGAGTTTTTAGTAATTTAAATGATTGGATATTATTATCTTTTCTATCAAACCCTTTAATTGATCCGTGTTTTAAAGTGGTATTTTCTTTCCTTAATTGTTTTTGTAGTCTAATACGTTTAAGAGGTGTTTGTAGTGGTTGTTTGTCTTTATTATTACCGTTAACTAATGGTAATGTATTGGTATTATTACTACATATTTTCCCTTTATTTTGATTTTATAATAATTTAAATGATTTGATATTTTTATCTTTTCTATTAGTCTTACACATTTTATGTGTACCTACTACGCTTTGAAATTTTATCTGTGTTTTATCCCAATGTATTGGGATCATAGGAAGAAGGATTCTATATTAGATAGAGATAATTATTTTTTATTTAAAACCATATTGTTTGGAAACTTGTACTGGTAAAGGGACCAACCAATAATCAGCTAATTGGTTGTTGTGCTGTTTAAGGTATTTATTGATAAGATTATTAAGTTCATTAGGACCAGGATGTCCTTCTCTATTGGGTAGTTCTCCATCTAGGTTTATAATTTCTACTCGTCTCAAACCAACGGTTGGTTTTTGGCTTTCTTCTTCGTCGCTATGAATTAATGCAACTTCTTCATAACTACAAACAAAATCTTTATTTTTAGTACCAACCAATCTTTGATTATAAGTATTAACAAATGTATTAGTATT
>NC_042494.1:20666782-20674513 GCF_005508785.2 Acyrthosiphon pisum | reverse complement strand
TTGAGTTTATAATAATTTAAATTATTTGATATTTTTATCTTTTCTATTAGTCTTACACATTTTATGTGTACCTACTACGCTTTGAAATTTTATCTGTGTTTTATCCCAATGTATTGGGATCATAGGAAGAAGGATTCTATATTAGATAGAGATAATTATTTTTTATTTAAAACCATATTGTTTTAAACTAGGTTTACTTTCCTATCAGAAAAGGTACTGTTGAAGAAAATCCAAGCACTTTTATTGTCCTAAAAGGTGATGGCAGACACAAAAAAAAAATAAAAAAATAAAAAAAAACACACATCATTGTAAAATCAATACATTCATCGTTTCACTCAGAATCTAAAAATAGTGTATATATTTGATCCACTACATCTTTTAATAGCCACCAGAAATATGTCTCATCAACATAATTTTAAGTACAATAATGAATTAATTGAAAAAAAACATTTGGTTTCATTTTATAATCAAGACAGTAAAAGCAATCGTCGCACAGCCCCTAAAATAACTTATTCTCATATATTTCTTGGGCCTTTTGAAAAATTGCGCGTCTATTTAGCGGCACAGGTGTTTAGTGAGAGTGTCGCAGCTGGAATGCTAGTTTCCTTACAATCAAGCAACTTACCTGATACTTCATTACCTACAATTAATTTCATTCAAAATATGGATAAACTATTTGACATATTCAATTCATCTAAACGACCTGCTTCAAAAAATTTTAATAGACCTTTTAAAAATACTGGTGCCCAAATTTCCCATTTAAAATTTATGGAGAATTTTTTTAAGATATTGCAAGTGTTTAACAAAAAAACAAATGTTCAAGTGACGAACCAAATTAACTTTATCAGAGGTTTGTTAATTTCAATCACTGGTTTGTTTCAATTGTGGGAGTCACTAAAATGTACTAATACTGATGAGAGTTATGTTTTGAATACAAATCGAATCAAGCAGGATAGATTAGAAAATTTATTTGGCACATTTCGCACCCAACATAATGGTAATAATATTAATCCATCTCCCATACAATTCATCTGGTCATTTAAACAAAATTTTTGGTTTAGTTATTTTACCCACTTGGACAATGCCAATGACATAGCAGACTTAGATGAAATTTTATCTAAAATAAATACTGATCCTTTTAATGAAGAAACAATAAAAATAATATTTCAAGAGAAAAATCCATTTAAATTTAAAAATACACTTAAAATAGATACCCCAAATTATAGGAATTTATTGATGCCTGAGAAAAATGCTTTTATATATGTTTGTGGGTTTTTAATGAAAAAATGTATTGATAAACATAGTTGCGAAGTTTGTATTAATTATGCAAAATTCCAAAAAAAATTAGATGACTCCTTTTTATTATGTCATTTTAAAGCATATGAAAATTCAGAAAAGTCAATGTTTGGAAATTTAATGATGCCGCAACATGAATTTTTTGATTTTATAGATGAGTTAGAAAACATTTTTATAAATAGGTTTCCACAATTATCAATTGAAAATGAAGTAGGTATTAAGTTAGAGTTAAACATGACTAATGTTATATTTCAACATCCGTGTCCACTATTTAGTAATGAGTACTTATAGTTAATTATTTTATAAGATTTAGGATGCATGCAGCTATTAAATTTTTAAATAGGAATTTAATATCAGAAAAACAAAAAAAAAAATAGAAAATTGTGTATATTAAATCATTTATAAATAAATTAGAAATAAAGCTATTTGTAATAAAATGTTGTTCTTAATTATGTTTATAATTTATGTATTATATTTATGTATTTATTTTTAATTGTTTATATTAAAAATTGTAAGTTATTTATAATTTAACTGTATTCTAACATTTTTTAATTGTCAATATATTGTTTGATATTATTGTGATAAATTTAAATTAATATATTTTTTGTAGACAACAATTTGCATGTTTTACATTTCTATTACTTTTTCCAAGGTATAATATTATGAGCATTCAGTTGCAATTGAAAAGTTCACTGAGCTTAATTCATAGACATAACATAATATAGATATTCTATATTATGTTTATGGCATAATTCAATAATATTATGGTGTGTATGTATACACAATAAATTAGCATTAGGATTTGTGGTCACACTGATTTGGTTCCTATGACTAGGAAAGGACTAATCAGAGCACCTTATTCGTTTTTTACATTGCAGCATAGAAAGTGCACAATCTGTTTTCATATAATCTGTGCTTCAACCATGGACCAGGGCAATGTTATATAAATAGATGTCGACCGTGACGTTTAAATTTTCAACATTATTACTAGGGTTAGGAAAATAAAGCACTAAAAACCTACAATAAAGGAATTATAAAATTACCAATAATGCTACAAAAAAAAGCATTTTAACCAAGAAAATGCAACTAAAAAAGACTTGAACATTTTTAAGTTAAGCTGAAAAATATTTTTAATATCAAAAAATAATTTATTAAACACACTTTTATATGTTCACACCAAGTAATATTCTTAGAATAACTAAGCACAATTTATAAATATTAAGAAAAATAAATTAAAAATTGTTTTATTAAATGTCGATAAATGTTAACGTATTATGTAACCACTACTCCCCACTGAGTAATCACTTTGACAAAATCTAAAAATCTATTTTCAGAAATATTTTCCGATAAGGCGATAATATTTCACTACGAAATCACGAAATAAATATATTTAGGTAATAATACAATTAAAATTAATTAATAAAATATAATAATTCAGATAAAAATATACGTAAATGTTCTAAAATTGTTAAATAGGTATGCGTATAATTAACAAAAACTAATTAAAAAGCTAATTAACTGACAAAAAAGTACCAAAAAAGCATTTATTTATGAATATCATAAGAAAATGCAAAAAAAGCAAAATCAAAATTGCATATTTGAACTCTGTGATGAATGAATCGAATTTTGTTTTTGATTAGCTATGTCCTGTAATACTATGAAAGAAAATGCGAATGCTACAAAATCCTAGCCCTAATTATTACCATAAGAAAATTTTTGATGTTTCACATCTGCCAGGTGTCCCACAATGGCTTAGTTTTTTTTTTTAAGCTCCTTAAAGATTAAAAATCTTACAATCTACCTTAGTTTATGTTTTTGTTAAATTGTCAAACATTTATTTTTTTTTAAAACCTAAATTATTGAATGGGTGGTATAGTAACTTAATTGTTGTAGGTAAAATCAATATTTTATAATATCGTTATCAAGGCTGGACATTAACGAGTTAAAAAGTTAATTTAATTTTAACTTTTTAATTTAACTAGTTACTTTTGGCTTTTCATTAACTTAACTGTTGACTTACTAAATTTCTTTTTTAATTAACGTGAAATTAACGAATTAATTTTTCATTTTAAGAAGTAAGTTAAGTTAATTTATTTTGTTTTTAATTTAATTATATTTCACTATTTAGGTCAATTTCGTTTTCATGTCAAAAAATATTTTGTCTGTAGGCAACCCATGTGGTGGAGGGTTAACTTAAATCAAGTTGTGATACATATTATATTTAGAACAATTTTAAATTATTTCTGGGTAGATTATCTATTCCCTGAATTTGGTTAACCACAATTTTGTAATTACCACTCTGCGCTTGGTGAATTACTAAGCATGCTCGCCCTTTTTTCTTCAATAATGCAGTTATTTAAGATCTAATTGTTTAATTTTTTAAACATTCTTAAAAACCATAATTTCAAAATTCTTAAGATTTTTGTACTACTTAAGGAGGGTCCTGTGATGATATAAACTTATATTTTTAAATTTTTTTGTAAATTATTTTGTGGATAATTTTTCTGAAAATGTTAACGTATTAAATTCAAAATTCAGAGTATTTTTCACTAATTTAATGTTTAAATTAATGATAATAGTCTAAAAATTGGTATTACGAAAATATAAAGAACCTATAATATATAATATCGGATATTGTATTTATTATATTTGAACCAAAGATATCAATATACAAAAGTTTACAATCAAATTTAAAAAGTTATAATAGCTTACAATTAAAAAATATATAAGTACCTATTTATCATTAAATTATTGAGAAAAAAGATTTATCAATTGTTTTAAATTAATATTTAACCCATTGGCTAATAATATTTTAGTTAAAATAAAAAGTTGATATAAAATACATCTACACTAAATTCTAAATCTTAATTTTTTGAACAGCAAAAGGGTCTGTTGTGGATATCCACCACTCTTAGAGCAAAATCGTAAATAATAAATATATTCTAAATCAAACACTTCTAGTTCACAAGCCATAGGCAACAATTCTGCTTCTATATTGCCCTTTTTTTCCACATAGAGATGTTTGGAGATGCATCTGTCTCCCTGCATACAAATAGTTCATACATTTTGATCCGTGCTGTTTGCCAAGTCAAGTGCAAGTCCCAAGTTAAAGTCACTTTATTTCCTGAAGAATTGATTGTCATATTAGGTATTGGTGACACGTTTTCCATGACGGTTGATTATTATGTGATGGTGTCATTCCTGGGCCTAAAAAATAGTCAAAATAAAATACTATTTAGTAACGATAATATTATATATTGAATTGATTTATGGACACATTAAACAATTTGTTTGTGTATGATAAAACGAATTAACAAGTGAAGGTACTTTTAAATTCATAATTACCAATATAAATATTAGAAAAAGAAATGTTCAATATTTTTATTAAATTAAAATTAGTTAAAATTTTAAAAAGAGAAAAAGTAAGAAACTGTACATACAGTGAGATCAATTGTACCTCATCAAATTAGTCATTGCAATGCATGTGTTAAATTAGAATTCAATGATATTCTGATCAAAAGTCATAAAGGTCTGTCCGCCTATTTGAACAAGGATATTTGATGAAATATTAAAGTATTTTATATCAAAATTACTAATACAATAAGTTGAATTAATTACTAGCAAAAACATTGTATTTAAAAATGTCATTGTAAGAGTAAAATATAAATGTTAAAAGTTAGTTAAAAGTACCTACCCACAAATAAAATTTTTAAATTACAACAAAAAAACTTTATTTTTCTATTTTTCTTAATACAATTTACTGTTACAATATAGAACAATAAGTAAAATAAAGGACGATTTAATGGCCTGTTAAAAAAAATCGGATTTAAGAAACTTTTCATTGAGGGCACTTAATCCATATAACTTAATTTATAATTCTTTGTTTAAAAATCTAATGTTATTCAAATTTACAGTGTTCAAAAGTACTGAGTCCACCTATTAAGTACCTGTAAGTACTGAAAGCATTTTTTGCGATGCATTTAATAAATTTTTTGTAAATGTTGGTGCTGAATTTTAGAACAATTACGCAAATATATAATATTAATCCAAAAAGTACTTACAACACAACTTCTTGGTTCTTTATCTGCCTAATGGAGGTAGCTACATTGCCAGTACTCGTTCCAGCTAAACCAATAGATCGCTTTAAATGAACCATTGGAATGTCCACATTCGGAGGTAAATGGTTGTGTGGGAGTCTGGTGATTATTGTACCACAACCTTTTATAACATCTTCAGCCCTAACCCAAGCTGTTGATGGACAAAATTTAGCAAAATTCTTCTGATTTTTACAGACTAAATATCTAAATAGGTAATAGCAATACGATAACTAACATTATATCAAATAAGTAAATAATGAAAGATTTATATTAAGATTTGTGTAGATTAGTACAATGGTTAGAGCTAAATATCATAAGTATCAGTTGCACTTACGTCTTAGTGTTCCTAGTACCATTTTTATAATATCTGTATTTTAGATTGTCCATAAATACTTTGGTGTTTAACCTTGCACCAGGTAAAACTGTGAAGGTTTCTGCTCGCTGGCATTGTATATCTAAAGATTCACAATGTCATGTTAATTTAATTACCAATTGTATTATACTATTATTATAGATATTATTGCATATAGAACTAATATAATTAGAGTTGATTAAAAACATGATTTCTTTAAAGAAATCAAAAAACTGTTTTAAATATGTTTAAAATAAAATATGTAATTTATTTAAAAAAAATAATTATCTATTTAATATCTTAATTTATTAATATAATACAATTTATACATTTTAATATTTTATAGTTATGTTGTATAAGTTTGTGTTGTAATTTGTACATGAAATAGGTATTAAACACTTGTAACAAATAATTAATACAATTGTGTTATTTAAATACTATGTTAACTATCAAGTTGATATTAGTTGAAACATTTTTATTTTTTTTTATGTTGAAGTACAACTAATTACTAATTGTTATGTTATTTATTGGTATGTAATTTCAATAATTATATTTCTAATTTCTATATAGCCTAAGCTTTAAATTATGACTTATTAAGGGTTAACTGTTATGACTAAACAGTAAACATTAAACAATACATTTTAATATTTTACAATTCTGTTGTATAAGTTTCAAGTTTGTGTTGTAATTTGTAAATGAAATAGGTATTAAAAATTAAAATTAAACAAATATATTACCTACAGAACTACAGAAGTAATAGAACCATAGAAGTATACTGTTAGTAATTTAAATAAGTAAAATTATTATTATAAATGTTATAAATTTCAAATTTATTTATGAAACAAAAAAAAAAATAAATATGAGTTTCAAGTATGAACTTATAAATTATAAGTTATATGCACATAAATTATGTTTTTCTGTTTTAAACAACTGTTTATTTATGTTGTTTAAATCATTTGTTTTAAGCATTTTAAACAAAACCATGTTTGATTAATTTAGATGTTTAAAACATGTTTTAAACATCTCAACTCATTATAATATATTATAAAATACCGTTGTTTTCATCTTCAATATCATCTAAATCATCTTCCTTATTCTCTTCAACAATAACATCTATATCTTCATTCTCCTCATCTATTACATTTTCCAAATCTATACATTCTTCATTATCTGAGCCAATAAAAAAACATGTTATAAAGTAATATTGAGTCATTAAAAATGTAATATTTAAAGAAATAATACTTACTACAAAGTAAGTAATCGTGGTCGAGTAATGCATTAAAAGCCATTTTTTTGGTAAATTTGCGGTTGAATTTGAATTTTCAAATTAAGTAATACTAATTATTCATTAGACGACTAATCAACAGGTGATGGAGAAAATAAGAAAGTATATTCACTACAGGCTGGCACTAAAACTGATATTAAATTATTATTTTGAACATGGACATTTTTATCGGTTGGTAATGTTGGTATGAAATTAATTTTTTTTCCCTTTATCATTTGTAAGAGAACGGCGTTTAATCATAGATAATATAAGAATGGATAGGACATGCCTATACCAGTTCCATATGAGGCCGTGTGCTTTTTTGGGGAAGAGAGAAAGTAAAGAGAGAAAGACAATATGAGGCTTTTTGAGGTTATGTGCAAAACTGTTTTATTAAATAATAATGAATAAATATGATAGTCAGTTATATTTAGATATTTGTCAGTTTGTATTTTGATTGTTTTGCCACCTGTTCCTGGAAAATGGAAATTGGAAAAGAATATTTTAACAAAATAAAATTATGTTATTTAATATTCATTATTATTTATCAATTATCACATCAATATTCGCCCCATATAACCTTAAAATAGTATCACTAAATTTTCATGTGATAAGTTCTTATGTCCTATCCATTCTTATATTATCTATGCGTTTAATCCTGAAGCACGGACTAAGATATACAGGACTGGACACGACAAGGTTGGAGGGTGTGGGGGGTTGAC
>NC_042494.1:20662952-20666697 GCF_005508785.2 Acyrthosiphon pisum | reverse complement strand
GTGGATACTTTTGGAACTAGAAATTTGTATGATGTGTTCTAGTTCCATAAATATCCACCATGACGGCGCTAGTAATGCTAAAAGGAAAATATCCCTCCAAACTCCGCCTGTTGTACTACATTTCGTAACGACAATATTCATCTCGTGTCCAGTCCTGTATATCTTAGGGCCTGTATTACAATAGTTGAACTCCGGTTAAACCATCGAATTCGGCCGATAAAATCAGTGGTTCAAGCGTAACCGAGGTTTAAACTATGATTATAAAACGAGCCCTTCGTCCGTGCCCTGAAGCATAGAGTATATAGACATTCTCTATCAGAATAAGTATTATGAATTATGTAAAGCAAAACATGTCGGATTTTGTTTCCAATAACTAACAACGCAACTGATAGATAGCGCTAATTTTCAACTTTTCGTAAATCCCACCAATTTAATAATTTAAATATTTTATAATACTTTATACTCAGCAACTATTTTAAGAACAGACCTAAGATGTTGGTGTGTTACAATAATTTAAGTATTGATAGTACTGATAATTTTCTCACCAAAAATGTCTACCCTCCCATAAGGCCATAACAAATTATAATAGTATTTAATATTATAGTATTAATTGCTATTATTTATACTATTATATATACGTATTATTTACATAATATATACCATATATTATACTTTATTAAAAATGTTAAGCTGTGTTTTCTGCGGTAGATCCTATGATGAAAATTCAATTAAAAAGAATATAACTTTTCATAGGTATGTAGGTATCCAACTAATTCTATTGTGTTATTGGTTAATCGTTTTGTAAACACTAGGTATTATTAATTTTTTATACTATTTCATTTGTGCAAATCAATTGATGGACTTCAATTGTAACTTCTGAATATTAATAATCTATTCCATGTAAAAATGTATAACATTCAAATAAATAATGATTTAATACAATTATTACTTACTGATAATATATAGGTATAGATACAATATAGCATAAAAATGATCCGTTATATTATTATTATTTTAATTATTATAGTTCAAATGTTCATTTTTAAAGTAATATTATAATATTATATTGATAGTTATAAATAAAGGTTAATATAATTGAGTAATAATAACGAGTAATATAATTAAATTACAATAAATATTGTATTATACTGCACATACAATAAAATATTTTCTATAGTTTGCCTATACTGTTTTGTTTCCATTTTGATTTTTCAACAAATCTTATTCATGGTTTCACTAAAGCTAAGTTTGAAGGTGTCTCGTTTCCTGCTGGTCTCCAAATTGTCAGAGACAAAACTACTTGTGAACGTGGCTTATTACGGTCCTGTCATTCTGAACTTGATCGTATGACTAAATCTGGAGAAGTGGGTCTGCGGATACGTTACAGCAATAGCGTGCCTAAAGTTGTACAGAATCCCTCAAAAAACGAATATCGTCCACAATATCATTCAATCAATTAGCTCCAGTCCTGAAGCCTGGTCATCCTCCACCATCGCCTTCACCATTGAATTTTACTCACTCTCAAGTCTCACACTTCAAGTCTTCAGATCTTCATAAGCATAATTTTCTTAACAATAACTGTACATTTTGTAATTATTCTAAATCTACCTTCACATCATTTTTTTCTGATTTTATTATTTTTAAGTGTAGATAATATACATCAAGTACTTATAGCACAAGTACTGAGTCTTGTTTACCTGCCTCTAATAATTATTTAAGTGTTTACTATCAGAATGTACGTGGTCTTCGCACAAAACTAGTAACTTCATACTAATGCTGCTTTATTGTCTAACGATGTTTTTATTTTAACAGAAACCGAGCTCGCCGATGATATATCGAATGCTGAGTTGGGCCTTGATGGATACATCATTTTTAGATGTGATAGAAACTTTAATACCAGTGTTAATCGACGCGGCGGAGGGGTCATGATAGCTGTTAAGAATAAATTACACCCCTCACCAATCACAGATATTGAATACATTTTTATTTCTATCTCTAACTCTGGTGAAACTACAGGGCTTCTTGCATGCGTTTATCTTCCTCCGAACTCAGAAATTTCAAAATATGTTAGTCACACAACATCAATTGATCTAATTTGGCAATCTTCTAAATTCAATTTTGGAATGGTTTGTGGCGACTTTAACCTGCCTAAAGTTAACTGGATCAATACTAACTCTGGCCTAGAATATACGGGTCATGTCTCTGATAAAGTTCGTCTAATTGGTGATCAATTCGGCTTACTTCACTTTGATCAAAAGAACAATGTTCTAAATAGTAATAGTTATCTTCTTGATTTAGTTTTTTCTACTATTAAATCGGTTCAAGTCACTCAAGCTTCTGAAACACTTATCCCCTGTGATACGCATCATCCTCCGCTCGCCATTACTTGTCCAATTCCTCTGGTTGCATCTGTATTAGAAACACAACATATGTATCATGATTTTAAAAGGGTTGACTATGTAGGTATCCTTGATGACTTGAGGTTGATTGACTGGAACAACACTCTTGCTCTTTTATCGGCCGAAGATTCAGCTAACTTCCTACAAAATACTCTTGCTGAATCAATACAAAAATGGATTCCGATGCGCAAAGTATTTACATCAACATATCTACCCTGGGTATCTAAAGCTTTCAAAGACCTTATATTTTTGAAAAAACAAACTCATACAGCGTATAAAACTCTAGGTTGTACTATTAGGTATTACGATTTCTCATTATTACGTGCGCGCTGTAAATTCGAGTCCAAACGCCTTTACAATAATTATATGCAAACCATCCAAAACCAATTACACACAAAACTCCAGTGCTTCTGGAATTTTGTCCGCAATCGTCAAGGAGGCCACACCATTCCTGAAGTTGTTCATCTTGGAGACATAAAGGCCTCTGGAGATAGAGTTGTTGACCTATTCGCAAAATATTTTTCTTCCGTCTATATTAAACCACATGTCATCATAATTATTAAGTTAAATACGTATACAGTCTCTCAATTTTCATTTCTTTATTTTTTTCATATCTCTATCTCTACAGAGAAAGTCTTTTCCGCTCTTGACTCACTATCTAACACTCGTGGATCTGGTCCAGATAATATTTCTGCATATTTCCTGTATCGTTGTCGTGACGTTATCACTGCCCCGATTGTCTGTATTTTCAATAAATCATTAACGGAAGGAGTCTTCCCATCAGTTTGGAAATGTAGTCGCATTACACCGATTTTTAAATCAGGCAATCCGGCCGACGTCACTAATTACCGGCCTATTTCAGGTCTGCCATTCCTAAGTAAGATTTTTGAACAGGAACTGGAACCTTTTGAATTTATCGGTATCGGTTCCGGTACCGATTCTCCAAAAATAAAATAACGATTCTGGTTCGGTTCTGGTTCTTTGATGAAAAAAGATAAAGATACCGGTTCCAAATAATTTAGGTTCCGGTTCCAGATAATTTCGGAACCAAAAAGTATAATAATTTCAAATAGCCATCCAGAATGTGGGTATAATTGAGGTTAGGTTAGCTTAATTGAGGTATGAGAAATATTAGAAAACTCATAATATAGTATAGATACATAGGTTATACACAAAACCGTAATACCTTTAAATATGATAAATAAAATTATTTTATTTTCGAACCTTAAAGTACCTTTTTAATTTAAAAATTCCTGTTCGGTTCCGCTACTTTATTATATTAAAATAAAGGTTTCGGGTTCCGGTTTCGGTTCCGGTTCCGGTTCTTAATATTTTAAAGGTTTCGG
>NC_042494.1:20659856-20662295 GCF_005508785.2 Acyrthosiphon pisum | reverse complement strand
TACTTGTTTATGTTTACTGTTTTATTTAAAATTAATTTTAATAATGAGCAAAAATACAAAGGGAAGTGGTCCAAAAATGTGCTGTGTTGTGAATTGTAGTAATACATACCGAACTGGTCATAAATTATGTAACTTTCCAAATCGACAACATGAAAAAGAACTTAAAGAAAAATGGGTAAGTTAGTTCGTGTTCAACAGTCGACCGTGCAACACGTGTTCTTATCGCACTACTCGTTTTATAGCTCTCGATAGCACAGAAAACACGTCGACATTCGGAAAGGTAATATGTTTTAATTAATATAACACCCTACCGCCTATATTCACGAAATGAATAAAAACCCTACGGGCTCTACGCCCAAAAACTCCACACCCAATCGTTCATACACACTCACCTCAAATCCTAGCATTTCTACACTAAAAACCAAAATAAATAAACCAGCACACAAAACTACGTCGATTCAACAATCAACCAAAAACATATTAGTGCAAGGCACCGACCGTATTATCGGTGTTCCCTCCACCTCAACGAGCAATCATACCTCACGCATCGCAATCAAGAACCCTCTTCCACTCTCCGCCACAACATCACCGTCCACCGATAACAACCGCACCGCAGTCACTATCGCTCAACACACAAATAACAATATACCCACTAATGACCTACCTATAATATCTCCACCGAATAAGACGAACAATAATAATATAAACTTCGCATCTGCTGTCGCCATGGAAAAGAACCCCAGCCGTGAACAAGCCCTAGTCTTCAACACTATTGATGGTATACCACAAAAAGATTACGTTCTTGCAATAGGAAAATTAGTTACTCCTAAAAATATAACGTTCATCTCTAGAATCTCGAATAACCGGTTTTGCATCTTTCTGGCCAGCAAACAAATACTCGACAATTTATTTCAAAAAACCCAAACAATCAATATCAATGATCAAACCATACCTATACGCAGATTGCTAAACCCGGCAAAAAGATACATTATATCAAATGTATGCCCATCTATACCCAACCATGCAATCACAAACGCACTAAACGGCTTAGACATATTTCCCATATCTCAAATCAGCCACCTCAAAGCGGGTATTAACATTGAAGGTTTCGAGCACATAATGAGCTTCCGAAGACAATTATACATCAAGCACGAAGACATCCCTAAACTCCCCAACTCATTAGTTATTTCAACAAACGAATCTCAATTCAGAATTTTTTTCACCGATGATATAGTTACTTGTTTTATATGCAAAGCTAGCGGGCACACCTCAAACAATTGCAAAAATATAAATGTTACTCAAGAAAAAAATTCACCATCTAGCTCAAACAAACTCGATGAATACGCTATAGATCACACCGAATCAATTGAAAATATCCGCTCTCCGACAAGTCCAACCCTTGATATCCTTGATCAAACCATACCAGACTTGACCGAAGATTTCGAAGAAAACAAATCTCTCCCTCTAACTCAAAACCATCTCGAAGAAGCACTATCCCACCCACCAATTGAAACTCAAAAAAGACTTTTGTCTGACTCTTCATCATCCAAACATCCAGACTCCCCTAATGCTTTTCCACCATCTACCTTAGTTAAAAAAAATGATAAAACCATCAAGAAACCAAAAATACAATCTCGCTCAAATTCTTCCAACAGTCTCGATATAAATTTGGAGGAAAAACTAAATCCAATCATCGAATACTTCACCACAAACGAACACTTACCAATCACATACATTCAATTTAAATACATTCTGGACAATTTCAACAATAAATCAATAAACATCCACACACTTATCGAAGATACAAACACAAACATCCCTATCTTAATGGACATAATTGAACATATTCATCCTAAAATAAAAGACAAGGCACTCAAATCACGTATAACAAAGCTAAGAAATCTTCTTTTCCAATCTCAACCTCTTCAACAAAGTTTCACCCAAAACTAAATCTGCCTATACAAAATATAACAAAACCACACAAGCAATTTCTAAATCTTCTAATTTCTTAACCATGGACTCTATTATTCAATGGAATATAAACGGCCTACACAAACACAATACCGACATCCACCGAGCAAAAGTTCTCATCCAACCAATCGCCTTCTGTTTCCAAGAAACCAATTTAAGACCCAACACTATTTTTCCAATAAAAGGATATAATAGTTTTTACAAAAATCGTCAAACATTCCTACGTGCAAGCGGCGGAGTTGCTATTTTCGTCAATAACATCATTGAAAGCACCGAAATTCATATCCAATCTCCACTAGAAGTCGTTGCTGTCTCTATACGTCTCAAAACTCCCTTATGCATTTGTAACATTTACTTACCGGATAGTACAGATCTATCACTCAACGACCTCAATGATATAATTAAACAACTTCCCAAACCTTTTCTTTTCCTCGGCGATTTTAACTGCCGAAACCAAAGCTGGGGATC
>NC_042494.1:20657748-20659756 GCF_005508785.2 Acyrthosiphon pisum | reverse complement strand
CAATCACACCGATTCCAGAGGTAAAACGTTCGAAAAATTCCTAGAAAACGATCAAATAACATTACTTAACTCCGGGGAATACACACGCCACAATTCAGCCCACAATTCTTTTTCGGCCATTGATCTCACAATATCAAATAGTGCTTTCGCTCCCAAAACCGAATGGAAAGTCCTAACAGAATACAGTACCAGTGACCATTGGCCAATAGCCATAAAAATTCTTAATGAATTACCCAAAATACACCCACTCCCAAGATGGCGCCTCAAAAATCCAAATTGGAATCTATACAGTGATATTATAACTCAAAATCTTTATGATAAGCCATTTAATCTTGAATCAGCAACGAACCAAATTCAAATCAACCTAATTATTGACCATTTTTGCAACATTATACTAGATACCGCTAACAAGACCATTGGCAGAACCAACACACAATTAAAAAGAAAATCCGTCCCCTGGTGGAACAAAGATTGCAATGATGCAATTAAGACATATAAAAAAGCATTAAACCGATTCAAAAAAACCAAACTAGCTAACGACCATAAAAACTTAAAAAAAAGCGCGTGCTCAAGCAAGATTCATTACAAAAAAAAGCAAAACAGAATCGTGGCAAAAATACACGAGCTCAATTAACCCTAACACATCACCAACGGAAATGTGGAATAAAATTAAATCGATTAAGGGCATAAATCATCAACCACTACCACCTAACTTGCATTTTAATGACGATACTCTCTCACTACCTTCAGATATAGCCGAAGCATTTGCACAACAGTTCAAAAAAAATAGTGACTGCTCAAATTATGACCCAGAATTTATTAAATTCAAAAATACCGTCGAAGATAACCTCAAAAAGGAACTAGAAATCAACTTCCACGAAGAAGACAACCACCTTAATATGCCCTTTAGTCGAAATGAACTCTATACTGCCTTATCCGAATGTAAAAGCAAAAGCCCCGGTCCTGATGGGATTCCTTTTTATTTTATCCAAAACCTTCCCACAATAGGTCATGATATTCTCCTCCAAATATTTAATATTATTTGGAACACAGGTACATACCCTGATAAATGGCACAATACGATTATAATACCGATCCCTAAACCCAATAAAAACAAATTCGATATTATCAATTATAGACCTATTTCACTCATTAATACAATAGCAAAAACCATGGAAAAAATGGTCAATAAACGACTAATTTGGCACTTAGAAACATCCAACCTAATAATTAAGGAACAATCCGGCTTTCGCAAAAATCACTCCACCATTGATATACTCGCCACCCTCCACACGGATATCTGCAATGCTAAAAATAAAAAACATCACCTCATACTAATATCTTTAGATTTAGAAAAAGCATATGACATGGTATGGAGGAATAGAGTCCTCAAAATCATACAAAACAGTGGCATAAACGGCAAAATGTTTCTATTCTTACAAAATTTCCTAAAAAATCGCAAAATCCAAGTCAGAGCCCTATCAGAACTATCAAAAATCCACCAAACAGAAAATGGACTACCCCAAGGGTCTGTTATCAGCGTTACAATGTTTTTATTGGCCATCAATGACATTTTCAAAAACATACCGAAACCCACAAAACATCTACTATTCGCCGATGACTGTCACATCTACTGCAGCGGACAAAACACCAAAACAACTGTGGATATATTACAAGACGCACTAAATATACTCCAAGATTGGTCTCACAAAACTGGCTTCAAATTCTCTGCTGGTAAAAGCCAATGTATTTCCTTCCATACTAACCCTAGAGCAAACATACAATTTCACCTCAAAAACTCCCCAATACCCATTTGTGAAAATCTCCGCGTACTTGGTATGATATTCGACAATAAACTAAGATGGTGCTCACACATAAAAAAGCTCAAAAGTACATGCAAAGTCCGAATGAACATCATAAAAACACTTTCCCACCATACATGGGGCGCCAAAACGAAATCACTTATCACAGTCTATAAATCCCTTATATTATCACAAATACAGTATGG
>NC_042494.1:20649858-20657648 GCF_005508785.2 Acyrthosiphon pisum | reverse complement strand
TCATCACCGTCATCGTCATTTTCTGGACCAGTAAACATGCTCTAGGGGGACGTTGATTGATCAACGCAAAACGAGCAAGGCACCTTTACTATATACCCGACGTCGTCACGTATATGATATTTTTACCATTTTCTTATTCATTTTTATCACGTATACAATTTCATATTTTTGTCGTTAAGTCGAAGTTGCCCAAAATTTATATGTTGTTATAAACCTTATAGGACATCCGTCATATCGTTTGAAACTTTTCTTTTATTTCTTCACTACGACTGGCATTGTACCTATTACGTTTTATACTATTATATCTTGTGGAAGTACATGGAGGGGTATTCGCCATATCAAGATAAAAATTGTAGCTTTCCGGTAGTCCGGTCTTCGCTGCAGCGTTTTGTATCTTAATATAATACTTTTACCCACAGTAAGAAGAATACATTTAAAAAAATATATAATACATATATTACATATTTTGTATCGGGCACCTTAATAAAATATTAGTCATAAACTATACCCTATTAACACACTATAGGTTGTTTTTACTATAGTAAGTTTTCATTTTTCTAATGTCCATATCATTCGATATTGATAGGTACTGCGAATATCCAATGAAAATATAGTTTTTTGTATACAATATATTGTTATGACGTATAATGTGTATAGTACTGTAAAGGCGTAATGGATAAAAAATAAGTACCTACCTAAAATTAAATAGTACCAACAAATATAATAAACGGGCATCTTAATGTTCGCTGTATATTTTAAGATGTTCTGACTTATAACTTAACTTTGAGCATTTATCAATATCATACAAACTAAATTGGTTTGAATTCTTATAATAACCATGTACCTATAAACAAATAAACATTTTAAAAGAATTGGACGAAAGTAATCCTGTGGCATCGTATAGATATTTTTATGTTTTCCAAGTATAGAAAAACTAATAATAACCATATGTATAAGTGGATGTCGCTCTGCTGTACAGTAGGTTATAAGTGGGTCACTGTAATGGATGGTGTTAAATTTGAATTCAACGATATAATATATTTGTATGAGAAAAACGATTCTGAGCGAAAACGGTCAGTCAGCCTATAATATTACTATAAGTATATTTAATGATATTATTGTGAATAAAGTAATTTATATATAACCTATTTACGTGGAACCTTGTTTTAAATTTTCAATCCTTAGTTATATAAGTTGAACATTTTATAAATTTTTAAGTACAAAATAATTATAAAATTTTAAATTTGAAAAAATTTACAAAATTCGAACTTTAAATGCGTAAAAAAAAATTTGCCCATGTATTTATAATATTTTTCAAGTGATATTGTAACAATATATCAGGAGCCTTGCATTAAATTTTCACGCTTTTTTACCCAACAAATAAAATTTTATTGATATTTATAGAAAAAAAAAACTAAAAAAGTTGAAAACTGACAATGTCCGTAAACTTTATGGTGTATAAAAAATGATAATATAAACGACCAGTAAAAATTGCATGTATATACGTTCATTTGTTTTAGAGTTACTCCAAAAACCAAAAATTTGTGAATAATTGATTTTTCGTAAAAGTTCTTGTTTTTCCATAATTTTTATGTTGTTTTTCCCGTCGTTTTGAAAATTATAGGGAATTTTAAATTTTGACCTCCCAATGCACCAACAATATTCACTTTCCCATCGAAAAAGATACTGAAGTTAAAAATCGAAGCATTATTTCGACTACTTATCGTGTACACAGACACAACAATTTGTAGTAATTTGGTTATGTTTGTGTGGTGAAGGTGGGAGGGGGTAGGGTTAGGGGTGTATTGAAAACATTTTCCCCTCTCCCTCCTCCTAAAGAAAAACAAATGTTGCTTTATATCATAATCACCTCTCAGTACCTACAGCTATTGTGGTTTGTATAATAAATGCATGCACATCTTAAAATAAATAATTACATACTATTTTATAGTTTTAAAATTGACTTATTTTGAAGATTGTAGACATTTGTAGATTTGTGGAATAATCTGTAAAATACTTAAAATTCAGAGTGACAAATTCTGAGTGCTTCATTGTTCTTACCTCGGTAAAATACACGGGTTTCCAAAAAAATTACCAAAAATTGCTTTGTAATTATACATCAATATTATATTCGAATAATACGATACATCCAACGAAAAAGGTTTTAACTCCATTCTGTCAATTGTTCAGGACAAGTAAAACAAAAGTCAAAGTTATAGGAAACTGTCATATTAGGAGATTATTAAATATTATTTTATAATTTCTCTGGGATCGATAGAGATACGATCATTTTCGTGATCGATAGAGAAAATGATTCTTTATCGGAATACAGTCGTAATTCAAAAACGAAAAAATCGAGTGAATACCTTTTTCGTTGGATGTATCGAATATATACCTATGAACTATATAATTTTATATGTACTTACTTACGTTTACTCATAAGATATCAATGAAATGATATAAACCTACAATACAAAAGAACAATATAAAATATACCTTTAATATAAAGTATACAGGACATCAAGACATGTTGAAAGGTTAACGAGTTTGCGACCAACGCGCACGCAATAGGTATAATACCTATTGGGCCGGCGCGTGGGGTATGCAGGAAGTGGCCACATGGGACCTCGTACATTTTATTAGGTATTATTAAGGCTCTGCAGGTTAAATTTATTCTAACTCATTAAGTTAAGTTAAGTTTACTTAAAATGTACTTTTATTTATTTTTAACTTTGTTACATTTACAAGTTAATAAGAATTAAAGCGGGTGAGTGGATGTCGCTTTATAGTTTAGTATGCTACAGGTGGATCACTGTAATCGTAATGGATGGTGTTAAATTTGAACTCAATGATATAATATCAACCGGCAAGTAAAATAATAATAATAATTTACAAAATGTAACGATAAATAATACATTTACCATCAGGGTATCCATCGCACGATTCCGACTAAGCGGTTTACTAGCAGGACAAATAATAATAATAACAATAATGAACGTGTGAGTACCGGCCACGGTGAAATAACATATATATTATATTATATACTTAAACATTACCATCTGCATGATTTTGTGTACCACCCCTCAGCGCACCAACAAAACTGTGGCTATGTTGAGGGTACGGGAACAAAAAATGGAGTGCCTTTTGGTTCTGTCGGCCGATACCCGACTATCGTGGATGACACGAATAGGCCACAGAGGGGGTCACATATGCGAAGATAATGAGAATAATGAGTGGCCGATACTCTAGGTACTTCGGTAAAAATATGGTGATCGTCGGTTGCTTATATGATTACATCTAAACCATGGGTACAAGGGGGGAGCGTGTGTGCGATTGCCGTACAGGTGGGTGTGATCGTTGATCGCACCGCACGTCGCGCTCATAATCTACCTGTTGTATGCATATCTTATAATAATTAATGAATTTTCGTGTGCCTGATTTGCGTTGGACGTTACACTATATGTATTAATAACATTTTTCAACTACTATTGAAACAAAATACCTATAATTGGAGCCTTGTATTAAATTTTCAAGCTTTTTAAACCAACGAATAAAATTGTATTGCCATTTATAGGAAAAAACTAAAAAAAATTTTAATTGAATATGTCTGTAGCAGCACAAAACGATTTAATTTATTTTGAAAATTTTATCAAGTATAGGAAACGATAAAATAAACATTATTCAATTAAAATCAGAAAATATCCAAATGTGTCTAAGTCCATCAGTTTTTTGTTCGAAGTGCAAACTTAAGCCGAATCAATGATAATAAGTATAGGATTTAGGACATTATGTTGGGATATTATTCATATATTGCCATATTGGATTTAATCAGAGAAATTAAATATGAAGTATAATTTAAAAAATGTTTAGATTTTGTAAATTAGGCCACATTAAAGAATTTATCACAATTTTTTTTTGTAGTTTTCGAAGTTTGAATAGAATATGCATTTTTACTAACCTAAGTTTATAAAATGTCTTCAGCAGTTCTGCAAAACAATGTTTAATTTTTACGATAAAATACTTGTATTTAAACATGTAAATCAGGTGACCAACTTAGGTTCTACTTAACGTTCTACTTAGGTACTACTTAAAATTATACGTAATTATAACCACTCACGTCTCAGTTATATTACCTTACAATGTTTTTGATGTTTAATTCTCAATTATTTTTTTTTTTTGTAACCAAAATGTAATTCAAATAAATGATATTCATTTTTTATTGTAATTGTAAAAACAATCTGCAAAAAAAAAGCTTTAGTTGAAAGTCAAGAATATTGAATAATAACAATCATAAAAAAGGTTTATATAATATTGTTATCTTAAACATTATTGGAACAACGTTTGTGCCTTCGAGGCTTATCCCTCATCAAATCAATCATCATCGTGGAACGTCGTAAATAATACTCTATTTACAGAATGATGATATCTAATAATAATATCGGCAATAATAATAATATCGTATACAAATAAATTGCCTCTGGAATGATAGGTAATAATAATACGAAACGTATGGCTGTGCTCTCGCAGTCCCTTATATACGAGTTATATATAATATGTCGATTTTTAATATTATATTGATCCTCGCCCGGTTGCCCTGGGCTACGCACCCACGGTTGACCGCTTTACGGACAATTTATTTTGGGGAGTTTGATGGTGGCCAAATACGGTGATGCGGTTTTCAATTATTTTTAATTGTTATACACGTGGCTATTGTGTGCACAAATGTCAATGAACTCCATCCGCAGAGGTGAAAGCCAGACAGCCGCCAGACCAAACTTGTTAATATATTAAAATCGATTATGTATAATTATAATATATATGAGTCCACCTAACTGTCACGGTGGTTCTTAACTTGTTTTTTTGTAATTTATATTTGATTCCGTTTCGATACATCACTAACGCGTATATTTTATAATATGATATTGAGTTTCCAAAATGTGATATACTATTTTTTTCTTTTCACGACTACGTTTTTTCTCCTTATTTTACGACTTAAAAAACTAAATCATAAAATCGTAAAACAAAACTTAAGAGCACATAATTAATACAAACCTATGTACGTCGGTACAACTAAGATCTTTCTAAACGTTTTCATAGTGGCATATTTTGTAAAGTATTTTTATAATATGTTCATGACATTCATTGGTTCATTTTATTCACACTTAAGTTATTATTATTATAAAGATAATCCAATTATCGTGGTGTTATTTATTCCCCGAAACTTACATATAGACATAAGTATAATTGTGTACTAATTTCCGGTTCCCCAAACGCTCTGCAACAATGCTTGTAACATGACTTTCTAAGTTGGATGAATGACAATTAATTTCCATGATCATATTTGTTGGATTTACAAAACTACAATTTTATTTCACACATTATACCGTAATTCGCAGCTACAGTTTTATTGATTCCTAAAATTTCTCGCCGGAAAACAGGTGGTAACAGTTAATATTGATCAACCACAATTTTTTGAAAATTTCTAAAATGACAAAATAATATCACTATAGATAAAACAACATTTTAGGGTTAAAAAAAAGTTTACTCATAATTTTGCAGAAGTAGCAGGGGTGGATTTACGCATAGGCCACCAAGGCACTGGCCTTAGGGTGCAATATTTTTGGGGGCGCAATTTTTTAATTAATTTTTACTCTTTAGTTTTTCATAATTTCATAATTCTATTTACCTAAATTTATGTTTTATATTAATTTTTTTTCGTATACAACTTGCATGAAACTGGAGAATGGCTCACATAGTCACGTCGCAGTAACGTTTTAATTTATAAGCTATAATAATTAATAACCTTGCCGTTTGAGTTTAATCCCGCGACCAGCGCGCGCTGCCACCGCTAGAGGTTCGACATCGACACTCGACGAGGTAAGGCCCTACATAATATCATGGGTACGCTATGCCACCATTTTGCGACTCATTTATCAATGATAAAATAATCAAATAAAGGGGGAGAAATTCATATTCACATAATATTATTAGTCGAAAAATGGCGGCGTAGCATACCTGTATCTATAGTGGCCTAGACGAGGCAGTTGCCTATGTTTAATGCATGGAAGATGGTATAATATGTGTGTGCGGCGTAAGCACGTACAATATTGTGAATGGCGCATGCGCAAACGCCAGCCAAGGCGGTCAAATATACTGCCTCGGGCCGCCGAGTACATTACTACATTGTATAATATAGCCGCTCTACTGGCTAGGTGGGGGACAGCTCGCACAGTGCTTAGTGGAATGACCCGCCTCACCCCGCACCCGGCACCACGATATTGGAATACTGGAATTAATTCTGGGAATCAGGTGTCTTGATAAAGTAATTAATAATAATAAATATTGCGACGACGCGCGCACTGTCGCCCGTCTCCTGTACTAATAGTGCATACTGCATACTGCTCAGAAATTTGCTAATCGATTACGATTATAGAGACTAGAGTGCTCAGATAAATCAAGGCGCAAAATGATTTAATTATTGTACAAGTGTACAAATGTACAGTATGTACTTATGCAAAATTGTATTAATATTTATTTGTTTAGTTGGTATGTATAAATATAAAAATACCTAAATACAATTTTTATAGTATTGTTTTATTTCATGGAACATTACACCTCCCCCCCCCCCCCGTTGGAGCACGCCAATGTACGGGGGGCTAGTGTTGTAATGCCTAGGGGTGGAAAAATGGTAAGTCCACCCCTGAGAAGTAGGTATAGGTCTTTCTGTTTTATTAAACTATAATATACATAAATAAAATTTACAAACAAATTATTAACCGCTCACTTATATTGCAACTGATTATATTTTTACTTTTTTCTCAAAAAGTCATGATATTTTATACTTTACTTCTGAAACAGAATGTTTTTTTCATTAAATTTTTGACATATAAAATGTATTAAACTTGAATTCAATGATATAATATTATCATTGTATAAGAAAAACGATTCTGAGTGGAATCGGTTTGTCAGTCTGGATTTTTTATATTGTTATTATTTATTATTAGCCTGTAAGTTGAATTAATATTATAAAATTATAATTTTTTTATTCGTTGCTATGGTGATAAACAAAGCGTTAGAAATTAAAATCCCATTTTTAGTGGTTTTTCGTAATTTATCGGTAGTTCTTCCCGTGACCTTAAATAACTATTGAGAATATCGAAAAATGACCTGTTTAAAGCACCATCTTGATCCAATTTGCTAAAAGATAAGGTACTGTATGTTGAAATCGAAGCACTCCTCCTGGTAGAATTTTTGGAAATTATATACAGGATAAAAATAAATAAATAAACACCATTGTAAATACATTAGATTCCTCCCTCCGCTCAGAATCTAAAATTTAAGAGCCTTATAAAAAATGAAAAATGCCTCAATGTCTAAATAACTAATCATATGAGCATACACGCACCTACTACACTTATAATTTGCAAATTTTGTGAAACGTTTATGAAAAAAAATCATGCTGATGTAAAAGACATTCTTTAGAACCATACCAGATGGCAGATGGACCATAATATTCAAGTCTGTGGCATGTGTCATTCACTAAAAAATATACCCTTATACATTTTTATACAGTACTGCCCTTTATAACAATATATTTTCATTTGAATCGATTGTTAATACTTTGGTTCGATATTTATAATTTGAGGTGACACAAACATGTAAACGTAAAAACACTCTACATGGGGTGGCCGTGCAAATAATCATTTTCATAACTTTATAATCTATATAAAATAAAAACACGTTTTAAATACATTTGTTTGTACGACCTTACATCATTGCAGAAATTATAC
>NC_042494.1:20644579-20647829 GCF_005508785.2 Acyrthosiphon pisum | reverse complement strand
ATAACTTATGAACAACATACAATTTAATATCACAATTACCTGATTTTTAAGGAGTATCAGCTACAATTTTGATTTATTTATTTATGATATTTGTTAATTAATTTTCAGTTAGTGGAAGAAATATATTCATAAATAAAATTATCGATTTCCATATTGTGTTTAATCATTGCATTTTATTTGTTAAAACATATTTTATAGAATTAGGTTGATAATTCGTATATTCTTCGGTAACTGAACTCTGATAACTTTTTTTATGCTTATAACTCAAAATGTATTGAACATTTTTTTTTACTTTTGATAAATTAGAAACGATTATCTTGCTTTTTAAAAAAAATTGCCTTGAAAGTAATTTTGTATTAGCCTGATCTATGACGCTTGGAAATTTTCGATATGTACATTGATGAATGTTAATGTAACAACGTCAAAGAACTTTCAGAAACGTTTTATATTAATTTTGGAATCTAATTGTTAGATATCTAGTGTATAAATGTTTGTATAATGGACAATGGTACCTCTCATTTTATGTTTAAATAATAAAGGTACCTATATAATATCTTACTTATATTTATAATATAAGTAATATTGTATTCTAAATTGACTAAAGAGTTTAGATTTGGTCATATTTATATTATGACCAAGCCTTAAGCCTTGCGTTCCTGACTTGTAGCCGCTTTATCATTTATGCATCTTGGCATGTGATTGATGCAGCGCTCTTCCATCCAAAACAATGCCACCAGCGATATGAACAGAAGATAAATCACTAGAAATAATTTAAATAACACTAGTTATTATTGTTATATTATTACCTATTAATTTAACGATCGTCTTATTAAGAGAGTGGACCATTTGGGCTAATCATTTGGGTGAGTGTTTATTCTACAAAAAATACCATTTGGGCGAATAAGTATGTATAGGTTAAATGTTTATAGGTAAATTATTATTGAATTTGTATATTGTATAGTAATGTACATTGTCAATATTGAAAAATACATAATAAATAATTGATAATGAACTCCTAATTTTAAAAAGATATTGGTGTAGTACCTAAATAGTAATATTTATATTTGTAATATAGGTACAATCAACATATTGATAATTATTTTTCAATTTATAGAAGAAAATCATATACGATATTACATGATATACAATATAATATGAAAAATTAATAATGAACCCTATTTTTAAAAAAATTCGCATCGAAGTCACCAAGTTTTTATCTTACGCAAGTAAAAATAATTTCACTCGCCCAAACGGTATAAATGATAGTCACCCAACCAGACTGTTAATTTTTTGGTTAAAATTATTATTTTTGCCCAGACGACGACTGATATTAATAAACAATTGGTATACTTACAAGTATTGAACATAGCAAGATATATAAGTGAATTATAACCCTTGGATGCTCCGACCCACAAATTGACGGACAATGAATATAACATATGCGTTGTATGTACAAACAACCAAATGGAAATACTATAAAGATTTCTCTGTATAAAAAAAAGGTTCAAATCAATTAATAATGTTATCTGGCACGTAATATGTATATTAAAATAATAATATGTTGTTGAAATGTACAATTAATATTAGTAGTCAGCCTTGACACGTGTGTACAATTTAGTATCTAGTTATACGAGCGTAAGACTCACTCTCTATACGGATGTAACATGACCTCGGTTGTGCATATATATAGGGCCTTTGTAGCATGTAAGAATCACTTGCACGGCCACCGTCGTACAGTGCGTATACGGTGTGTGTGTGTACAGTCACGTTAAATTGTCCAGTTGTACGTTATTATATATTATACTTATACATAATCATATTGTCGTGTTATTCATTTATATTAATACTAAAACGGTTAGTCTGTCAAGCTGCACTTTCAACATATGTAAATCAAATATTTGTATAAAATATGATAATATGTTTAAATATATATATATATAGGTTATAGATATCGTTATATTAGTATCATTCATTGAAATAATATTGTCCATCTAACGAACTTTAAAAAGTTTACGTTCAGAAAAATTAATTGTAGACTGTTATTATTTATATTATGTTAATGAATATTGACTTAATATCAAATTTGAGGATAGGAATTAATATTATTTAGGGCACCTCATAGGATTTTTTTAATATTTTTATTTTAAAACATTGAAATTCACTAAAAATACGGTTTTAAAATACTCAAAGTATGTTTTAAAATTACAATATCATAATAAATCTACATAAGGTCTTAAAATATTCTTACCTTTAAATTTGATAACATGTAAGATTACTCTAATATTTAAAAGAAAAGAGTAAAATAAATAATTCTAAACGTAAAATTTGCTATGTTATGCGTTAGTTGGACAGATGGACGGATATATTAATCATTCATATAGGTACCTACCATTTATTAATAGTTATCAATGTTATCAGAAATAATTCGGTTATTGTTCCCCCAATGAAGGTGTCCTTGGATTTTGGTAGGAAAATCTCGAACAATGATATTACCAATATATCTTTGGATTCAAGTTTAATATAATCCATTATACACTGACCCACTTGTAACCTACTGTACAGCAGAGCGACATCCACTTACCCACTTTTTAATTGTTAAATCCTTCATGAGAAATTATTAAGTGTGGTAGAATATTCAAAGGTGGGCAAGTTAATGAAAATAATTAACTCAAGTTAAGTTAAGAGGACACAAGATCGATAAGTTAAAAGTTAACAGTTAACAAATTATCAATTTAAATCGATAAGTTAAAAATTAATATAGAAAAAAATATTAACTTAACAAAGTTTAAAAAAGTTAATCTATTTTTTTAAAAATTAGTATGTAAATCACATAAAGAGTGAATGTGTCTTTCTAGTTTCTAATTTATAAATTATAAAAAACAATTTTATTGAACTTTTATCATAATGTACACTGTATACCCTTTTACTTTTCTATCATTTACTAATTTAAACTATACTCATTTCAAATTAATAATTTAACAAATATATTTTTTTATATCATATAGCAATTGAATAATATAAGTTATATAACATTAAAACATAACAATTGTTTATAATTGTTTTTTAAAAACATTTATAATTCCAACTCGTATAATATATAATTTACAACGTAATAAAATATATGAATATACACACAATTATGTTATCAGGAAAAAGAACAGAAATGTTTGTGTTTTTGTATTGGATTATTTTTATTTTATACTGATATAGTAATATTTACGTATAAACGAAAAATTTAAAACGTTTTTAA
>NC_042494.1:20634616-20635719 GCF_005508785.2 Acyrthosiphon pisum | reverse complement strand
GCGCTAGTAATGCTAAAAGGAAAATATCCCTCCGAACTCCGCCTGTTGTACTACATTTCGTAACGACAATATTCATCTCGTGTCCAGTCCTGTATATCTTAGGGCCTGTATTACAATAGTTGAACTCCGGTTAAACCATCGAATTCGGCCGGTAAAATCAGTGGTTCAAGCGTAACCGAGGTTTAAACTATGATTATAAAACGAGCCCTTCGTCCGTGCCCTGAAGCATAGAGTATATAGACATTCTCTATCAGAATAAGTATTATGAATTATGTAAAGCAAAACATGTCGGATTTTGTTTCCAATAACTAACAACGCAACTGATAGATAGCGCTAATTTTCAACTTTTCGTAAATCCCACCAATTTAATAATTTAAATATTTTATAATACTTTATACTCAGCAACTATTTTAAGAACAGACCTAAGATGTTGGTGTGTTACAATAATTTAAGTATTGATAGTACTGATAATTTTCTCACCAAAAATGTCTACTAAGGCTACTAATATCTAATAAGGCCATAACATATTATAATAGTATTTAATATTATAGTATTAATTGCTATTATTTATACTATTATATATACGTATTATTTACATAATATATACCATATATTATACTTTATTAAAAATGTTAAGCTGTGTTTTCTGCGGTAGATCCTATGATGAAAATTCAATTAAAAAGAATATAACTTTTCATAGGTATGTAGGTATCCAACTAATTCTATTGTGTTATTGGTTAATCGTTTTGTAAACACTAGGTATTATTAATTTTTTATACTATTTCATTTGTGCAAATCAATTGATGGACTTCAATTGTAACTTCTGAATATTAATAATCTATTCCATGTAAAAATGTATAACATTCAAATAAATAATGATTTAATACAATTATTACTTACTGATAATATATAGGTATAGATACAATATAGCATAAAAATGATCCGTTATATTATTATTATTTTAATTATTATAGTTCAAATGTTCATTTTTAAAGTAATATTATAATATTATATTGATAGTTATAAATAAAGGTTAATATAATTGAGTAATAATAACGAGTAATATAATTAAATTACAATAAATATTGTATTATACTGCACAT
>NC_042494.1:20631103-20632613 GCF_005508785.2 Acyrthosiphon pisum | reverse complement strand
CGCTACTTATATATAAAATAAAGGTTCGGTTCCGGTTTCGGTCCGGTTCCGGTTCTTAATATTTTAAAGGTTTCGGTTCCAGAACCGGTTCTTTTAGATTCGGTTCCAGTTCCTGTTTTTGAATCAATAGTTCTCAAAACCATAGAAAAGTCAATGTTGTCGACTATCACAGTTCATCAACACGGATTTTTCCCCGGGCATTCTACAGTTACCAGTGCAGTAGACTTTATCTCTTATGTTCACGAGTCTTTTGACTCGAAACAACAGGTTGATGTAATTTTTACAGATTTTCCAAAAGCCTTCGATTCAATTGATCATGGTTCCCTTGCTTTTATTCTTGATCGATTAGGTGTTGGGGAGCCACTTTTATTTTGGATTCAATCTTACTTGTCAAATCGCAGTCAATTCATAAAAATCTTTGATAAAACTGCACGAATTCAAGTATTATTCGGAGTTCCCCAAGGTAATCATTTAGGTCCATTATTATTTAATATTTTCATCAACACTGTCTATCCTATAATTGATCCATGTAGACTTTTTCTCTTTGCTGACGACGCCAAAATCTTTTACAGGATTTCATCACATGACGACTGTTTAATTCTTCAGGCCACATTAGATAAATTTAATATATGATGTAAAACTGTAGGATAGGAAAAATGTCCTTTTATCGTACGCGAGATGTCCTTAATTTTGCTTACTGCCTTGACGGCCAGCCTCTTTTGCGAGTAGACAAAATAAAATATTTAGGTTTTCTTTATGCTCCCTCGTTAGATTTTCGACAACATATCGATTTCATCGCATGCAAGGCACTCCGTGTAATTGGGTTCATTAGACGCCACTGCTAGAACTTAAGCTCTAAGAAATGTATTCTCTCATTAAAGACACCGTGCAGACAACGGAAAACAGCACCACCTAATGGACAATTGGCAAACATGTTGGTAGCAACAAAAATTTTTATAGTTTTGTGGTTTGTAAAACTTGTAAGGTACCTTTTTCATTAACGAATTGGCCCTTAAGCTTATACTACTTGTTTATGTTTACTGTTTTATTTAAATTTAATTTTAATAATGAGCAAAAATACAAAGGGAAGTGGTCCAAAAATGTGTTGTGTTGTGAATTGTAGTAATACATACCGAACTGGTCATAAATTATGTAACTTTCCAAATCGACAACATGAAAAAGAACTTAAAGAAAAATAGGTAAAAAGTATTAAAAGAATGAAGTTAGTATTGGTTTTGTCTTACCATATGCTAATATTCTAGTACTTTTAATTTCTCTATCAATAATTTGTATATGCCTGCAGCATTGATGGGACACAATGGATACCTACAGCCAATACAGTTAGGTATATATGTTAGAAATAAGCCAAAAAGACATCCAAATAAGGTGGGTAAGTGGATGTTGCTCTGCTGTACAGTAGGTGACAAGTGGGTCACTGTATAATGGGATGCTATTAAATTTGAATTCAATGATATAATATCATTGTATAAGAAAAATGATTCTAAGCGGA
>NC_042494.1:20627530-20630088 GCF_005508785.2 Acyrthosiphon pisum | reverse complement strand
TAAATCTTGATACAATAATACTGCCAACGAAAATAATTCTTTGCTTGTTAAATTTAGGTAGTACCTATACTGTCCTACTACAAATTAAATATAATCATAATATGCCTGTGTGGAGTGTGAGTTATATATTTTCAGACTAAAAATTTCATTTCTCATTTTTCGAATTTGGGACTTATTAAAAATTACTAAAACCTTCAAAACCTTGGGGTTGTTGACGATTTTATGAATGGGCCAAATATTGCGCGTAAAATCAGCGCTATTAAGTAGTACCCGAGTTGTCTCCCCAGAGCACTAGTTGTCTTCCTGCACGGTGTCTATACAACGCGCTAGTCAGGTCCTTACTTGAATATGACTCAATTGTTTGGTCCCCACATACCAAAAAAGATATTTTACGACTCGATAAAGTCCAAAATCGTTTTCTTGGCTTCGTAGGTCACTGTCTTAATATTACTCACCCCCCGCACGATTATGGGCCTATTAATGCGATACTGAAACTGGAACCACTATCAGAGCGCCGTAATAAATTATGTATTAACTTTACTACCAAATTATTAGAAGGGCTCATTTATGCCCCTCGTCTACTAGAACAACTCAGCATTCGTGTTCCTTGTAATACTAGGTCACAAGATTATTTTTACCCGCCAATATACAAAACGAATTTTGTTAAAAATTCACCAATCATAAAAATGATGTCCATTACCAATAATATTAGATCTCTAGTATCAAGGCCACATTAATGTTTGTATAATTGTATGTTATTAGTTTGTACTTTTTAATACTTTATTATTACTATCATTAATTTATTGTATTTAGTTCATCTATATACATATAATATGTCCTATTGTATATCTTACTTGTAAAAACCCGAATGGCGTTAATTCATATAAATAAATAAATTAAAATTAAAATAAATAAAATAACCAACATAAAACTATATCTATACATCCCGAATCGGAAGGTACAAATTGTTTCCACCAAAGCGCGTTTTGTTAATCTGCTTCCCCAATACTCCGAGACAGCCTCGGATTTGACCGCCACGCAGAGTGGTGGAGAATTTAGTGTGCTAGGTTTTATGGGACGTTTTTTGTGGTAGAGTTTGGCCTCCTTATCTCTAATCTTCATAATATTCAAAACAAACCCTTATCGCGGTGCACCCCGTTTAAAATACACAGGCAAGAAATGATTTGAACTAGATAATATTCATTTTTAATATTTTTTTAATATATTTCTGTTCGATAGTTCTTAGCCTAATCGCCATTCATTATTTATAATATACTTGTTTTTACAAATTATAATTCAAAATCCTTGAAGACTGGTGTATTTTCCATAGGAAAATCGAATTTATAAAATTAAATAATATTGAAGTAGAACAATATTGTGTTTAGACTAAAACATTAAAGACACCGAAATTCATCCAGCTACTGGAGTGCGTTACGCCAGAGTATCAGATTCAAGGTTTGTAAATGTTAAAAAAAGTTTTCTTAGTTAGGCAGACTTAGAATTAAAAGATTTGAATTAATTGAATCAGTGGTATTACTTAAATGACATAACTACGTCACAAGATTTACTGCTGTGCTCAATTTTATAAATTTACAAACAGATTAACTTAAAATTGTGACCAGTCCGTATTCGGCAATCTACCAGTTGTATATTATGTAAGTTACTAAAATGTTGTGCGTCATACACAATAGGTTTTAATTTAATATTATTGATTAAATTATATAAATATTCATATCAGGCCAGGTACACTTGTGTATCGTTTGTATATTTTTCGATTTTCAATATCAAGGTACATGCTGATGGTGATTATTCAAGATCTTAAACGGGATTTAAAATATTTAGTATGTTTATAATATAACTTAATTGATTGCGTTGATATTATCATTATTTCAGCCGATGCTGAAAAATACTGTCAAAGGAACCCAAGTGGATAATAATATAATAGATACAGAAATTCTCCAGCTACTAAAGAACGTGTTGCAGAGTATCAGAATCAAGGTCTGTTAATGTTAAAAAAGTTAACTTAGTTAAGAAGACTTACAATTAAACAATTTGAATGTATTGAATTAGTGGTATTACTTAAATTACATCACTTTGTCACAAGCTGTAGTAGTACATTATGATGTTGTGTGAATGCATTTTCTCAATGCACATCCTAACACAACTAAATGACAGGTGTGACATAAAGGGTACCAATTAAAATGTTTTATGTTCACAGTAACCGAAAAACAATAAAAAGGTCATAATTTGTTATGGAACCATTAAAAACATCTATTATGGCAACTCCACAATAAATTCCAAGTGAGTAAATACATAATTAGTGTAAAATTACACAATGTAATTTTAACCTACATTTTGAAGGAATTTTATAAAACCTGGTGTTTTAATAATTTATGTATTATTCAATTTATACATAGTATCTAATTTATATTTTAGACATTAGTTATCGACCTAATAATAATAAAATAAAATTTTTTTTAGGTATCAAACATTTTATGGAATTATTAAAAAATAAAATATTATTGTCACTGAAAATCAAGCATTTAATGGAGCTATTC
>NC_042494.1:20613067-20626937 GCF_005508785.2 Acyrthosiphon pisum | reverse complement strand
GAGTTATTTTTTTAAACACACTGTTGGTTGGTGACCCAATTTTCATCTGCTTCTAGCTAATAAAAATGGTTAATTTTAGGAAAGTTCACATTCAAAACTGACATCCTATAAAATATAGATATAGGTAGACTGACAAATAAATTTGTGGTAACAGCTTTAGAACACAAACCGTCAGTTCTTTTTATGAAGACATTGATAGGTGAATCTGTGTCACATCATATTTATTAAATATAAGGATAAGCTGACCCACACCAGCTCGTGGATGCGCAGCTTCACTGAAAAACTCATATATTTATAATAAGTCATAGAAACAATGAAATTCTAATATTTTTATTTTCTTTTAGGTGTAAATTGATCTTCATTATTTGTACTGCATATAGTGTGATGTTGTCAGGTGCATCTAATATTTATGCCGCCCAATTTTCTATTTACCTAAAGATAAAATGAATTACCTATAATTTATAATTTTCATATTATAAAATAATTATTACAACATAAATAGTATAATAATAATAAATTCATAGTCCATACCTGTCAAAAAGAATATATAGAATAGGTATAGACAAAAATAATTAATTATAATAATCTCAACACCATATAGATTTTTTATACTTGGCCACTCTGAACAGGTTTGTGTGGGGGCCAATGAGAGCTTATATCTAACTTAGGGCCATTCTTTCAATGTCCTGTAAAGCGTCAGTTAACGCTAACTGACTGATAACAGATTTTATTACCAGCAGATTTCGGCCTGTTAAAATTTCAATTTTAATAGTTTGGCTGGAAAATTTTATTATTGTAATTGTTATATCAAAGACTTTTATAAGTACTTGGCTAGCTATGCATTGAATATTCTGTAGTTATAACTAGAACCAAATAAATAGCAATAACTTTAAAATGTATTATGCAATTTATAATTCATGATTTATAATGTGATGTTTAAATGTATAGGTATTAGAGAAAAATGCAAAAGAATTTGGCATGCAGAGACAAGTGTATAGACTATAGAGGTGACACTTTCTTAGACGCAATGCTACATGTGTCAAAAGCCTTAACATTGTTACCACCCAATATGGTACCAGTCTCCAAATCAAGATGTTGCTCGAAAAACAGTGGATTGGGCGTGAGTAATGCAACTCGGTATAAACTATATAATTTCAACATTATTTGGTTCTTAAATTTATTATAATGAATAATTTATAATAATAAATTACAATACATATTACATAAGTACCAACTTAAGCGTTTTTAGTACCTATTTAAAAATAATTTTATAGGTGTTAATGTTGCTGTGTTCAGTAGTCCTAGAAGAACAAATAATGCTTAAGAAGTCTTCCATAGACTTTTAAGCTCCTACATGGGTGGAAATCGTCCCGGGAATTTGGCATTTCACGAGTAAGTTAAAATGTTTATATCAATATTTAGATGAGTAATACAGTTAAATAACTCATTAATACCTACTAATTTTTAAAATTCTTAAAAATACTGCGTGAAAGAATAAATTTAAGGTCGATAGTTGTAATTTGAATGTAAGCATGTAAATTATATAGAAAATGAGAAATATAGCCATACATTTTCAAAGTAGCTTCTACAATCTACATATTAAGTTAAATCAAATTAATTGGTTGCCATCATTTTTAAGTTAATCCCTGACTTCCATGTTTTAAAGGCTACATTTTTTAGCCTATAAAAAAGTTTAATTTTTTCGTTTCACTTATATTTAGGAAAATAATAAGTAAAATGTAAATATTTGTATACATTTTAGATTCTGAGCGATGAATGTATTGAATTTTCAAAGTGTTTTTATAAGAGGTCAATTCACTCTAATTTTGAAACTAACGGAGCTAAACGTGTTCTGATGAGCATACAATTTGCTATGTTACACACATGCAAGACGGAGACAACAACTGTTGGTGTAACGTCCACTTAATTACAATAGAATCATCAAATATATCAACTTAGTAATATCACATGCTGAAAGACCGTCTTCACTCAGAATCGTTTTTTCATATACAATGATTTTATATCCATTACAGTGACTCACTTTAACCTACTGTACCGCAGAGCAACACCCACTTTCCCACTTTTTTTTTTAATTTGCGAATACACAGATTGTGGAAAACATAAATAAGTTTTTAATTTCAGAAAAAATCAACAAAATTCTTGACTCCCTTGTATAAGTAAAAACCACGGTATATTATAATATATAATCTATATATATAAAAATAAGTGTACATTTTGAATAAATTTTATAACTCAAGATCCACCAAACCAATGTCAATAATAATTTCAGGGAACATTAAAATTGATATGTAGATGGTTTCTGTGAAGTTTGTGCGTTGTGCGATAAGTGGTTCCGGAGTTATGGCATTATACGTGCACACCTGGCGACAGCCAAAAACAACAATTTAAAAGTTGCGGATTAAAATAATAATAGTGTGTTGTATATTGCTTGCTATTGATTACGCCGTAACCGTTACAGGCACCTTTTTTGATTTGTATTATTTTTTTTTTTGTCAATATATTATATATTATATCTTCTAACTATATAAATGTGAAATGAAAATCTTTGTGCAGGGTCAACTCTGGAACTACTTATCCGATCTTCTTGATTTTTTTTAAATGAAAGAGTATATCACGGAGAAGTTTATTATGAAACAAAATTTTAGGAAAACCCAACGGAAAAGTAGGAACTCTGGATGTAAAAAATACAACATTGACGCAACAGGTTAGGTTAGGATTTTGTATTAATTGATTATATTAATCCAACATAGGTAGAATACGACCAACTTGATATAACTTTGATACTTTAGAGTTAAATCATCCACTTACGTACAAACTAGGGGTCCGCGATCTACCGCAGGTAGATTGCCTACCTGATAATATACTGCTGCAAATCAGAATTTTTATTCCGGACAACGGAAAAGTAAAGATTAATTTGAAACACCTTACACCGAATATTAAATAACAAATTGAATAAAGTTTGAGTCATATAGATTTGGTACATTTAATGGGCAACGAAATGCACGGGTTCAGCTTGTATAATATAATATAAAATAATAAATCGTGGTAGAAACCAATGAAATTTCCTTATATTGAGTTGTGTGGGTCACAGCATAATGTATAATATTGTATTAACAATTTATCATTTTTACATTATCTCATTCAACTTTCTAATAATGTCAATTGTACAGAATCATGTTAGATTTAGCATTATATTACGTTACTTACTATAATAATTCAATTACATTTCTAGAAACATAACTAAAACTGGACAAACATTATAGTAAAAAATACCATGTTCAACAAGCTCGGCCTATACCGAGACCAAGGCGTAGAGAATATGTGCAGCTTGACCGAAATCTATCATCAGCTACAGAAAGATTACAGCAAGGAAGAATCGGTGTCGAAGAATTTCTTGCCTATACTGTACATTTAGCTTATGATTAAGGTAAAAACATTTTCTTAATTTTGTTACAGGATAACAATGATAATAATTAATTAATACAAATATTATTAATTTTATACTTAGAATGCAGACGGTCAAACAATATAGCATATGAAATTCCTCACATTCCAGCAAATATTGCCAACAATGAAGGTTGAATATATACATATATTACATGTGCTTATGCACATAATATTAGTATCTATAAGTATAGATTAATTTTTAAGAAATGATGTAATTACATTTAATGAGATAAGAGTATATAGGTAACAGTTGTGTGCTTGTGGTTACCCTAGAAGTATAGTTGAATAATTTACGATTGTATAACCTAAATATAATATTATTAGAGATAGGATGTTGATGACCTACATAACACACAAAAAAGCCCTAAAAACTACAAAAAATTAACTTAATTAAGTGAAAAAAATGTAATTAATAAATAAGTATTATTAGAGATATAGGTGTAAATAATGGGTGTCAGAGTAATTTTAAATACCAATTGTGAAATTAATACACAATATACAATAGTAAACATTACAATTTTAAGTTTAATTCACAGTAATCGTTAAATATATGAAATTGTTAAAAATAAATATAAAAAAAAAGTAAAATAGAAATAAGAAAAATATGCTCAAATTATTCAAATTAGTTTTCATTGGCAATAAATATAAACGCTACACAAACCCATAAATCTAAAATTTGAGAAAATGCCCCATATTGTACCAAAACAATAAAAAAATGTCCTATAATATAAAAAAAATTATGTAAAAGTATAAATAAATTACTTAAAAAAACAAATTTTAAAAATGCCTAAAAATCAAGTCCTGGGCCAAACAATTTTAGGGGCTCATAAACATAATCAAAATATTGGTGACCCACAAATAAATATATTTCAGATAAACATTTTTTTTTAGTATATTGGTATATTATATTTAATTATTTAAATACTTTTTATAAGATTGAAGTGTTTGAACAATGAACATATTTATACATAAAAAATTATAAATATTTTTGTATGAATGTTTCCATTATTCTAGGTAATATCATTGAATATAGATAGTATACTCTATACTCAATGCCCAATGGTAATATTCAAAATACTTACAATTTATAATAGTTTCATATTTTCATTGGTTTTATTTTCATTTGAGATAAGTACTATGATATGTAACTCTAACATTTGTAATTGGTTTATCATTACTTTCATCATGAGAAAAAAATCCAGTTATTTTATTGCACTTTAAAGCGGATGTCGTTAAAAGATCATTCCTCTTCTGAAAAAGAAGAATGTTAATTTTACAGTTTTAATGTACTTATTAATTTGTATCCTCATTTTTTCAATAAAAATTATATGGTAGGTAGAACAAATATTAATAGGATCAAATAATTAAAAGCTTTTGACTGACATTTTTTAAAAATAACTCCATACACATTTGTGTGTATTATAGTGCATATTATATAGAACCCACGTTGGTTTTGTCTGCCCGTACGTTTGTTGATTAAGTTAATAAAGATATAGGTATTTAGTATTTATGGATTTTATAATTTATAGCAATAAACATTTTAAATTGTAATTGATGTTCATTAGATTAAATACCAACAGTACATATGTAATAGTGTATGACATGCAAAAACGTACTTGTACAAAATGAAAAAAAACATGAACATAACCAAAAAAAACAACACGTACAATAAATTACATATTAGAGCCATATCACATTGTAACTGAGTGAGTGATAAAGATATAAATGATATAACCACAGATACATGTATTAAACAAGACTAACATAAAGTAACAAATAATATAAGATTAACAATTAATTAACACCGCCCGCCTTGAGTGTCAGTCTCAAAACAAATGTTGAGGTAACTAAAATTTACTGAGATTCAATGGGTATAGTTTAGTGATGGGTCTCTCGTAAGTGTAGTGGGCTGTGCGGATGGCGAAAACTCGCACCAGGTCGTCATGGGTACTTGGATGTATGGCGATGACTCTGACCAATGGACGTTGCAGAGGTGATGTGTGGTCATCCTTCACAGCGACAAGATCATCCACTTGAAGATTATATTGAGGTGTATGCCATTTGAGGCGTTGTTGCAGGGTGTAGAGGTAGTTAGACGATCATTGTCGTTAGAACTGTTGCTGCTGCTGCTGTAGTAATTTCCAACGGTTGATATGATTACAGGGTGTGTTGACATAATCCAAACTTGGCACAGCAAGCAATGATTCTCCAATGAGGAAGTGTCCAGGAGTCAGTGTAGAGTAGTCACTGGAATCCATGGACATGGCACACAGGGGTCTTGAATTCATTATCTCTTCTATCTAGAGAAATAACGTCTCAAGTTCTTTGTGTGTATAGACTTGATGGTTAGTGATACGCTCCAGCAGTGGCGGCATGAACATTTTTCATTCATGAGACAAAAACAATTTTAGGGACCACCCACCCCCAAAATTTTTGATAATATTAAGTACTAAAAATGTTCAAAATAATTTTTTTAGCAAAAAACTGTCTTTAATACATTAGATAGATAGATCTGACGGCTTAACAAAATATAAATTATTATTGAAGCTTTTATTATTTTGCGACTCTTTGCTTGCTATCCCAGAATAATCAGTGGTACGCTACTACGCTATCTATACTGTTTACTGTCTATGTGCATACCAAAATGGTCAGCTAACTTTTTACACTAGCTGGCCACATTTACAAATTTAAGACTTACAACCGGACAATAATAAATATTTTCAACACATAGTTTATCTGTTATGAATTTATGATAAAGTGGGATGGAAAGAGTATACTCAGTTCAGATATGTTTATAGGAAATATATATTTCACTGAAATAAAAAATAATAAGTTAAGTTTAGTTTCCATATTATGGTGCATTAATTTTAATCATTTAAGTGAAACGTTTGAAATAAATACTAGTTTGTTAAGCTGATAGTATACTAATATACTATACTCTTTAGTCTTTAATGATTGATACTTGATTGTACATTCAAATCATTTTCTAAAATTTAAAAATAATAAATGTCCTAAAAATCGCCATGAGACCCGGATGAAGAAGCTCTTTGTGCTCTTTGTAATTGTTTTTATCCGTTACTCACGGAGGTAAAGCTGATATAAAGCATCACATTTCTACGGCTAATCACAAAAAAAATTTGCTGTGGTATCAAATTTATGATTAAACAAGATACCCAAGAAGCATTGCTTATTACGGCAGCGGAACTAACAACAGCTTATTAAGTTGTAAAACATCATCAGTCTTTCAGCTCACTTGATTATATAGTAAAACTGAATGCCATAATGTATTCTGACTCTAAAATTGCAGCAAAACAATCCACAGCCAGAACGAAGGCAACAGCAATTGTTAACAATATTCTCGCCTCACATTCTGTGTCAGAAATAAAAAAAGAAGAAACGCTATCATTTTTTAACACAGCTTCTGAGTACCTGAAAAAGTGGTCTGCTTCATTTTATAAGTATGAAGTGTTTGACTGGATGACGCTATCTGAAATCCCAGAATGGGAAAAAATTGAAAACACTATTTTGTATCTCAATAATATTGGTGTGGAAATTTTGAGTGATAATCTCTTTGAGCAATATATTTATCTTAAAAACTTTTTAGAAGTTAAACTTGCTTCCGAAAAATGGAAGTCGATCAATTTGGTGGAAGAGAAATGGATTTATTTTTTTAAAAAAACTGAAAATCACGAAAGAAAATGCCAACTGTTGAAATTATGCGAGTATTTGTTTGCAATTCCTGCACACAATGCCACAGTGGAAATAGTTTTTTCATTAATGTCGGCCCAGTGGACTGATGAATGAATTCGCCTGCTTCCAGAGACTATGGAGTCAATTTTACAGTGTCAAATTAATTACAACATGACTTGCCAAGAGTTCTACCAATATGTTAAAGGGGAGAAAGAATTGTAAAAAGCAAAATCTTCTGAAAAGTATGGCCATACAAGTACTTCTGCAATAAATTAAAAATATTTTTTTGTATGTAACCTTAATAATTAATAAACAGATAATTTATCTAAAATAAAGAGCTCTAATTTTTATTTCAAAATTGAGTATTTTTATACACTCAATCCTAGAATTACTAAAACGTCCCGACGAGACTCTAATCAAATATGGCAACCTCACACATAATGCTCCTCACATGCTCGTTCAGCAAGTGACATGACAGTAAGTCGTGGAACTTCTTCAAATTCCCAAAAGTTTATTATTGTATTTACGATTGAGTGGTAGGACACAACAGAACTGTTGACATAAATGATTGTCTTTGTTGATTGCAAGGTGGGTTTTGCAAATTACCGCCAAATACAATCCAACCTAAGGTAGAATTTCGCAACGTGGGCCTGCCTTCGATCGGTCTACGTATCTTACCATCTTGTACGATATCCATGAAAATTTCAGCACCAAAAAGTAACTCAATTTTTCCAGGTGTGTGAAATAGTGGATCAGCTAAAGAGATGTCTCGTAGAAGTGTCCAATGATCAACGTTAAATTTTGTGATAGGTAAATTCAATGTGTCAGATGAGGGTGACTAGTGCATTCAATGTATAGCTGATATCTGTGATGATACGAGATGATATACAAAACTACGTGATTTCAGTCACTAGTAGTGGCATTGGAGATCCCTCCCACGATAATGGTTGAGCTATGGCGTTCTAGACCTAATCTGGTAGCAAAGTAATAAAGTGTGATTGTGAAGCAGAGTCGAACAGCGCACGACACAGTTCATTTCATCCATTAGGTCCATGGACACGTACCAACGCAGTAGATATAAGTACTGATGACATTGTCAATGAACGTGGCGTTCCATGGGCTTATATTGTTTCAACGGTTGTAGATGATGGTACCGAAGGTGTGTTCACGTCACTATTGTCTGCCGTGGATTCAATTAAATGTAATAACATAGTATGGTGTTTGGTTTGACACACCTTACACACTTAAATTTATCCATAGTACATTGTTTTCTCTGATGGCCAGGACGCAGACAGTTCCAACACAGTGATGACTTTAGAGCTAACATTCGTCGTTCTTCAACACTAGCTTTCATAAACATGGAACATTTGTATATGTTATGTGACAATGAGCATACTTGACAGGATTGCTTACTATCTTGTTCTCTCATCATAGTAGAATGTGAAACAGTTTTTGATGTTGTCTTTGGCTTACTATGACCATGCTAAACTGCATGACCTCAAGAGCATGAACGCCATGAACTCGATTTTCTATGAACTCACTCAAATTGTGCCATGTGGGAAATTTAAGATAGATTTCCCATGTTTTCTTCATCTCATGTGGCAGCTTTGTAGACACCAGATCCACGAGTACGTCATCCCATTACGTGGTAGGGTGTCCCAATGCTTGTAACGATCTCATATGTTTGTTGGTGCAATCAATTAGGTTTTTTAATGCAATTGCAGACTCCTGCTGAGCAGTTGGTTGTGAGAACAAATGATGCATGTGTATTTGAAATACCAAATACTTTTTGTCATATCCACTTATTACAGACTTCCAAGCTTCTATGTAATTAGTTGCATCTGACGACAGTGATGATATATTGATATGACTGTCGCAGCTTGTCCTACTAAACTTTTTTAAAATAATACATTTTTTCGTTATTGTTTATGTATTTGTTTTTATGTACGATTGTTTCAAATTGATCATTGAATAAATACCAGTCTTCTAAACTTCCTCCAAATTGTGGTAAGTTGATTGGTGGTAACCGAATGTTCTGTTGAATGTTCTGTTGAATGGTTTGTTTATTGTCATCGACCGTTAGATTAGACAATGATTCCAAAAAATCGGCCTTCAATGTAACGTATATGTTGGACACTTCAATTAGCTCATCTACGTGCTCTTGTTATTGACCATCTTCATCTAGAGCCACAATTCTTCATGTATACCCATGTATGATGTAAACACATCTTCGAGCCGAGCTAATTGTGTTTTTATGGTAAATTAATTTCATGTTTCGATCAGATCTTTAGTATGTGCACTACATTTCTTTTAGATTAACTTCCTCTTGTTGAGGAGCTGTTTTTTTTTCCATATTACGCGGCGCCCTATGACGATTTCACAGCGGATATGGACGAAACGCGCTATGACGATTACACTGCGAATACGGGCACGACGCACAACGTAACGAGACGCACTATATTGATGAATGTATGATACTGTGGTGCGAGCCCATTAGGACCGAAAATGTTTTGCAATTATGTAAAAAAGAAAAACGCATAATGTTTGTGTAAGAAAATTGCTTTTGCTCTACTCAACATCAGCGATCCATATAATGTAATAGTAGATGACAACTGCAGTAGCGTAGTGAATCATGTTTTTCAGAAGTATTTGCTTCTGGTTTCTGGGGCGAAGGTGGTTGGTCATAATCTCATAAAGCCCACATACACGGTCAGTCTTTGAACTTTATTTTGGGTGCTACCCCACCCCCCCCCCCCCTATATGAGCATACGAGTAACGTATACATTAGTTTGAGTAGGGTGGGATAGGTCATAAATAATTTATTCCATGTGATTTAAAGTTCGCTACGCCACTGGATGACAAGCGAAAACATACTTGTACAAAATTAAAAACATGAACATAACCAAAAACACAACAGGTACAACAAATTACATATTAGAGCCTATTATTACAGTGTAACCGCGTAACGACCTAACAACATGAGTGATAAAGTTATAAAAATGATATAACCACAGACACATGTATTAAACAAGACTAACTTAAAGTAACAAATAACATAATATTAACAATTATATTTTAATTTATAATATTATGATATATATAGCTGATGAAGCTGACGTCTGCGGACAGTAGGTATACGAAACAGACTCGTAGATATGATGTGATCATGAGTATTTCACTCACTGAACTAAATACATGTATTTAGTTCAGTGATTTCACTGGATATACAAAACTACATTGTATTAAATGCATAAAATATAAAATATAGGTATTAATTATATATTATATAGAATTATTTGTTCCAAAACGTTATACGCAGAAATACGCTATTATTTTTATAACATTAATACTTACTATTATTTATTATTATATAAAACATAACCATGTACTCACCTACATTAAATTAATTAATGGAAAATGTAAGTAACACGATATCATCCTACAATTAATTATGGAATAAGTACTGACTATCAAAATACCTATTGTATTTTTTATTTTATGGGGAGGGGGGATTAATGTAAATTTATAATCACAATTTAATATTTTTTTTTTTAAATAAATATTTGTAACTACAATACAGCCGAGGGGAAGGAGCGATCGAATCTATCTCACCCTAAACCACGTGCTGGTGACTCGTGATCAATAGAAGTTATTGTGTATAGGTTTATTGAAATTAGTTATTCTTTACCCTTTAAAAGAGGGAATATTATTTTGTATGGATTACTCAGAGAGTGAATTGTTTTTATAAAAATATTGGTAATTTGCTTAAAGTAAAGACGTAATTTGACGTCTTAGATTTTTGTGTTCAATTTTTTTTACTATCTAGCTAATAGATAGCAGCACATTCCTTATTATTTTGTACATATTGAGTATACCAACATAAATTTCTTAAAACATCGTTAAAGACGGAAATAACGGAAATCTGAAAGACGTAAATAGATGTCTTTACTTTACGGGGCATTATAATAAAAAACATCAATTGACGTCTTTACCCGTCAAAGGGTAAATTGTACAATTTGTGACCTTTCAACTACCCACCTTTCTGGTTTTATCTGTACGATTTCCATGCTAACAATATAAACTCTAATATTTTAGGTGACTTATGTCATATGAAATATATTTTAATCACCAAGACATACAGGTATTGGTACTGTGGTGTTTGTATTTGTATTATCATGGTGACTGTTGAGTGAATGTTTCTTGAAGTACTCAAATAGGTTCTTTGAAGTCCAACTTCAACATGAATATGATATTTGATGGTAAAGAAAAAAGTCAAAAACAAGGTCACATAGATCATATATATTTTTAAAGCTAACCAACAAATTGATTTATCAGATTATCGTAGGACGTAGATTACGACACTTAGATACCTATCTGGATCACACATTGGCATATTACACGAATGCAGATACAAATTTCAATAATGTTTTTTACAATAAACGAAAATATTAAACATTATGAAATTAATTTGTGAAATATAATACATTAAAATACGTATAGGCTATAATATAATAGGTATCTAAGAATGATTCTGATAATTATTCTTATGTCTATTTCTTACGATATTCCATTCTGAGGTATTCGATTTTTTGGTATAAATAATTTATTATTTTATGAAAAATACTGTTGTCACGTTCTTTCATCCGAAACGATATCACCAATAATAGGTAAATACAATAAATACCTAAAACCGATTGGAAATAATGTATTATGCAACGATAATGGTAACAATATTTTGAGTAACATTCTATACTTACAAGTATACATCAATGTATAAGCATAATGATTAGTAAATACATCGACACTCAACATATACAGCAAATGTAATGCATGAAGGACCAACCACATGTCGATACTCAGAATATTTTTCTGAAAAATAATAAAATTAATAAAAATCGTTTTTGTCACTGCTGATAAGTGATAAAACAAAAGTTTGTATATAGTTTGTATATAGCCATATAGGTATACAGTATACTATAATATGAATATTGGCCACTCTGCAGGGCACAGAGTGTAACCGGAAGACATGCCAAATGGAATAACTCTGGTTCTAATAAATATTTTTTTTTATTTTATTATTTAAGTATATATAATTTATTGACTCCTGTGCCACACACACTATATAAAAAAATGTATTTGTATTTTTTTTTGAAAAATTAAAAATATCCAATTTGCAAATCTGGTTTTTAGAAGAATTTCGTTTGTAAAAATATCTATTAAAATCATGTTCCTAATTTATTTTTATGATTTTATAAAATGTCTTGCTTAATTGTTTGAAACAAGACTCTTTATTTTGAATAGTATAAATTTATTAAAAAAAAATATTTAGATTTCAACAATTCAACATGTACAAAATGCTCTTAAAATATTTAAAAAAAAATTTTATACTTTTTGAATTTAATACGTTTTGTACGACTGGATCAACATTACTTAACAAAAATAGTGAGATAAAAAATATACCAATATATTTTTTATGGTGAAATAAAACTCGTTGATTGGAATTGTTTAATTATAGGGACATAATTAATCCAATAAGAGTTTTCTTAATGAAAACCTGCTGCTACAATGGCACAATAGGTATACCTAATTATAATGATATACAGATATACTAATGTAGTAATGTATCTATACTAAAATAATTTAGATGAATATTATTATTTATTATGACGTTTACAGAATAAATATCTTATACCTATTGTCTACGACTATAATATATTATTTTATTTAAAATTATTTTAGGCACTCAGATTATACATTTGTACATGACACACGTGTATAAAATATTTACTAACCTTAAATGTTGCTTTTAGCAGATAAAAGTTGACAATTAGAAACAAATCAGGAATTAATGAATGACATAAATCACAGTAACTAATTGATCCATCTACATGTAATATAATGTGAACCAGCTTCATCTTGAGGCAGTGCGAAATGAAATCTATAAGTATGCAAATGTGGACAAGTTAATGAAAATATAACTTGAGTTAGGTAACTTTAGTTAAGTTAGTTTAACCTTATGTAGCTCTGTAAGTTTATAGTTAAGAATCAATTTTTATTATACATTTTTATTCTAAAATTTAGATTTTTTCTTTTGTGGCATCGATGACGCTGCCGGAACTGGTTAAACATTACATCGATATCACCACCATCGTTTATTAATTTGTTTTCAATTATTAAATATTACAAAAATTACAATTACATACCCACATATAAATTATAAACACCTAAACTTTAGTCTAAATATTTTAAGTTAATATGGAGAAAAATATTAACCTAACTCAGTTAAAAATAAATAAATATTTTTTTTAATTAGGTACCACCTAGCTAGATCACAATTTAATAGAATGATTATTAATTTAAGTCTTAAGATATAATATACGTAATAGTACACATATTCAATTTAAGACTTCTTTTGGTCATTTTAAATTATTATAAAAGAATTTAAATTAAAATATAGCGCTAAGAGTGCCTCTAGGCTTATTAGATCATAGATAACAATACTTCGTAAACATGGAGGGAAATAGGTAACATATATAGAGGCTTTCAGCGCACTATTTGTTTTCTCTCTCTGGCTCACACGCAATATAGACAAAATGCATTTACGCAAAATCATTTTTTCTATGTGTTTAAGTAATCTTAGAGTAAAGTCAACCATGACAAAAAAGATAGAGAATAATACTTTTGAGGGAATGACATATCGATTTGTCTAATT
>NC_042494.1:20576935-20613017 GCF_005508785.2 Acyrthosiphon pisum | reverse complement strand
TATGAAACGCGTGGGCCTGAGAGAGAAAACAAATAGTGCGCTGACATCCTCTTAATATGCGTGGTATCCGTCTTACAAATGTACAACATAGCAAAAAACTGTTTTGCGTGGGATAGAACCACCCACTCAGTATTTATAGTAGAATTACCAAAATTCCACAACGCATAGGGAACAACATTATCTGTGTCGTAGCGTTTTTTTTTTTTTTTAATATTTACCAATAGTTTTAATAATTAAATGAAAAAACAAAAAAAAATCCTAATGTTCTCAAACCGATAACTTTAATTTAATTATGTTATCCAAATAATAAAAACGCTACGACACAGATCAAGTTGTCCCCTATACGTTGTGGAATTTTAGTAATTCTACTATAATTACCGAGGGAGTGATTCTATCCCGCGAAAAACTGTTTTTTGCTATGTTGTACATTTCTAAGACGGTGACAACGCATGCGGGTATAGCATCCTCTTAAAAACGAGATATCAGTTAGGTAGTATATTTTTATTGTGATAATTAATTCGTAGGTTTATTTACAAGAATGGAATACTTACAAAATTTGGAAAACAATCCTTGAAACCACGCTATGTTTATTATCTCAATGATGTTGATTAAGTCTACTGTTCCCATATAACACTAAAATATATATATATAGGTAATATAATTGATACATATTAGCAACATATTCTATTAGTGGGTATTGATAGGTGATAGGATGATAAGATATCAATTATGTTTATAGATCAGGGTATACATGTTTATTGTTGATAATTTGTTATGTAGGTACCGAAAACAATAAATTATTATTAGGTAAACTCCCATCATGTAATACCGTCCGTCGGTAATCTTAAAACTTCGAAATTTATTCTCAATATCAATTATTCTCCGTTTTTAATATCAAAACAAAAACAAAATTATAATTTCACAAAATGGAACAACAAACTAGAAAATTGGAAATTGGTAAAATATAAGGTACCTACCTGATATAAGGTACTAGAAAAAAAAAAAGAAAAAGAAAAATTTGTCTGGCATATTTCGTGTTGTTATATGAAAGTACGAAAATGCTTATACGATATAATATTAATTATAATTATTTATAGGTACTAGTCAGTACAACATTATGGTAACAGTATAATATTTCCTCTTTGACTACCGCGGATCAATGTTATTAGGTACTGCGAAAACTCTCGGCACTCATTAGACTTATTGCAATGTAAATAATAAATTACCTATATAATAATAATTTAAGATTTTATGTATTTTTTGTATACCGAATGATTCATTTAGCGCAACTCACCGTAAGACACCCATTATTCAAAAAAATATAATGTTTTTGAAAATATATTTTTTTTTATGGTTTCTAGTTTTTACAAAACAACGATTTTATTAAAAAAATTCTATTTTTAAAATTGTTTTATCTTTATAATTGTTTGTTTTTTACATTTTTTGAATTACAACATACAGTTTTAATTTCATCTTCGAAACCAGAATGTTTTTCTGAGTATTTTGATACCAAGATGAAAATTGAATTTGGGGTGAGTAGTTTATTAGTTATTTAAAGTATAGATAAACGAAGTAGCTGACCAACATTTTGCGGGGTAACCGCGTAAAACTCCTCTCAGCTCATCTCAAATATAAATATTTGTAGCTCATTAACTACTAGGTAGTCCTAAATACAATTTTTATATATCCAAATAGGTACTTGGAAAAATATTCTGCTTTGGAATATGAAATAAAACTATGCTGTCATTCAAAAAAGTAACACTTAAAGAATTTTGAGGATAAAATATATATATCATATAATATATTAAAAGTGTTGATTTTTAACGAAAAAAAACCATGTACATTTTTTTTCAAAAACATTTATATTTTTTGAAATAGTGAATATTTATGATAAAAAAATTACCAGGTACAGTGTAATTCACTAAGCATACTAATTTACGCATAAAAATTAAAATATAATAAAAAGCTCATGAGGTTGTCTAGATAATAATCTTACCTTTAGATTTTACAAGCGGTAAATTTACTCTAATATTTAAGCAAACGGAGCTACACGCGTTCTGCTTTGCGTATATTTTGCTATGTTATGTACTTGTAAGACGGAGACAACACATGCAGGTATCACGTTCTCTTAACTTTTTACAGTAAAAGAGGTTGGTGCTTATTTGAAAAATACAAGTTTGTATCACCACAAAAGACTCCTTTGATGATATAAAAATCTAATTAATCAACACAACTGTAGCCAAATTTTTGAATCTCAAATCGACCCCCTCACCTCTCGGTTTCAACAATGTATTCGAGGCTAGATGCGGATTTACGGGGTGTAGGGGATCCAAGGGTGACCCCCTTGACACCTATACATATATTTTTTTTAAATGTCAATATTGTCTTGTTTTTATAAAAATAATACCTTTAAAATACATATTATTTTCCAACCCACCACCACCACACCCAGAAACATTTTGAAAATTGGCCACTGTTCGTGACGACAGGGGAAGTCAATTGTACGTTTATTATATTATTATTAAGTAAACGCCAACGGGCAATCCCCATACTTACAACGTGTACGAAGGTCATGCATCTGATGTACATTAGCTGAGTACTGACACCGCCAAATAATCTTTCGATGAGTGACATATTTTGCAAAAATGCCACACGTAGAATATATTATGATCAAAAATATTTTATAGGGTATCGAGTGTATTCTAAACCGTTCGTTGTCGGAAGGAGATAGGTACACGACACGTCCAAAGTCGAAAGCGAAATGCAGGCACCGTCCGAGCTGCGGTCCACCCTCTGTTCGGATACTCGCCGCAACCTCGCCGTGTTCAAGGACGTATGATACGTCAGTATGTTGATATACCTCGACAGACGTCAGCAGCCCGGGAGTAGACGCACAAATCTCCGACGACTATAAACTATAGGTGTTCTGGGGGTGGTTGGTTGTGGGGAGTATATAGTGGCGAGAGGTTGACGAGACGGCCTGCGGCTGGGCGAATAGTAATAATAATGTATATTATTATTACTACGTTATTATTATCATCACCGTCATCGTCATTTTCTGGACCAGTAAACATGCTCTAGGGGGACGTTGATTGATCAACGCAAAACGAGCAAGGACCTTTCTATATACCCGACGCCGTCACGTATATGATATTTTTACCATTTTCTTATTCATTTTTATCACGTATACAATTTCATATTTTTGTCGTTAAGTCGAAGTTGCCCAAAATTTATATGTTGTTATAAACCTTATAGGACATCCGTCATATCGTTTGAAACTTTTCTTTTATTTCTTCACTACGACTGGCATTGTACCTATTACATTTTATACTATTATATCTTGTGGAAGTACGTGGAGGGGTATTCTCCATATCAAGATAAAAATTGTAGCTTTCCGGTAGTCCGGTCTTCGCTGCAGCGTTTTGTATCTTAATTTAATACTTTTACCCACAGTAAGAAGAATACATTTAAAAATATATATAATACATATATTACATATTTTGTATCAGGCACCTTAATAAAATATTAGTCATAAACTATACCCTATTAACACACTATAGGTACACACATAATGAAGTCAAGTTTTCAATTTTCTAATGTCCATATCATTCGATATTGATAGGTACTGCGAATATCCAATGAAAAGATAGTTTTTTGTATACAATATATCGTTATGACGTATAATGTGTATAGTACTGTAAAGGCGTAATGGATAAAAAATAAGTACCTACCTAAAATTAAATAGTACCAACAAATATAATAAACGGGCATCTTAATGTTCGCTGTATATTTTAAGATGTTCTGACTTATAACTTAACTTTGAACATTTGTCAATATCATACAAACTAAATTGGTTTGAATTCTTATAATAACCATGTACCTATAAACAAATAAACATTTTAAAAGAATTGGACGAAAGTAATCCTGTGGCATCGTATAGATATTTTTATGTTTTCCAAGTATAGAAAAACTAATAATAACCATATGTATAAGTGGATGTCGCTCTGCTGTACAGTAGGTTATAAGTGGGTCACTGTAATGGACGGTGTTAAATTTGAATTCAACGATATAATATATTTGTATGAGAAAAACGATTCTGAGCGAAAACGGTCAGTCAGCCTATAATATTACTTTAAGTATATTTAATGATATTATTGTGAATAAAGTAATTTATATATAACCTATTTACGTGGAACCTTGTTGAAACTTTTTATAAATTTTTAAGTACAAAATAATTTGAAAATTTGAAATTTGAAAAAATTTACAAAATTCGAACTTTAAATGCGTAAAAAAAAATTTGCCCATGTATTTATAATATTTTTCAAAAATTGCATGTATATACGTTCATTTGTTTTAGAGTTACTCCAAAAACCAAAAATTTGTGAATAATTGATTTTTCGTAAAAGTTCTTGTTTTTCCATAATTTTTATGTTGTTTTTCCCGTCGTTTTGAAAATTATAGGGAATTTTAAATTTTGAACTCCCAATGCACCAACAATATTCACTTTCCCATCGAAAAAGATACTGAAGTTAAAAATCGAAGCATTATTTCGACTACTTATCGTGTACACAGACACAACAATTTGTAGTAATTTGGTTATGTTTGTGTGGTGAAGGTGGGAGGGGGTAGGGTTAGGGTGTATTGAAACATTTTCCCCTCTCCCTCCTCCTAAAGAAAAACAAATGTTGCTTTATATCATAATCACCTCTCAGTACCTACAGCTATTGTGGTTTGTATAATAAATGCATGCACATCTTAAAATAAATAATTACATACTATTTTATAGTTTTAAAATTGACTTATTTTGAAGATTGTAGACATTTGTAGATTTGTGGAATAATCTGTAAAATACTTAAAATTCAGAGTGACAAATTCTGAGTGCTTCATTGTTCTTACCTCGGTAAAATACACGGGTTTCCAAAAAAATTACCAAAAATTGCTTTGGAATTATACATCAATATTATATTCGAATAATACGATACATCCAACGAAAAAGGTTTTAACTCCATTCTGTCAATTGTTCAGGTCAAGTAAAACAAAAGTCAAAGTTATAGGAAACTGTCATATTAGGAGATTATTAAATATTATTTTATAATTTCTCTGGGATCGATAGAGATACGATCATTTTCGTGATCGATAGAGAAAATGATTCTTTATCGGAATACAGTCGTAACTCAAAAACGAAAAAATCGAGTGAATACCTTTTTCGTTGGATGTATCGAATATAGGTATACCTATGAACTATATAATTTTATATGTACTTACTTACGTTTACTCATAAGATATCAATGAAATGATATAAACCTACAATACAAAAGAACAATATAAAATATACCTTTAATATAAAGTATACAGGACATCAAGACATGTTGAAAGGTTAACGAGTTTGCGACCAACGCGCACGCAATAGGTACCTACTCGTATAATACCAATTGGGCCGGCGCGTGGGGTATGCAGGAAGTGGCCACATGGGACCTCGTACATTTTATTAGGTATTATTTAGGCTCTGCAGGTTAAATTTATTCGAACTCATTAAGTTAAGTTAAGTTTAAACTTAAAATGTACTTTTATTTATTTTTAACTTTGTTACATTTACAAGTTAATAAGAATTAAAGCGGGTGAGTGGATTTCGCTTTATAGTTTAGTATGCTACAGGTGGATCATTGTAATCTTAATGAATGGTGTTAAATTTGAACTCAATGATATAATATCAACCGGAAAGTAAAATAATAATAATAATTTACAAAATGTAACGATAAATAATACATTTACCATCAGGGTATCCATCGCACGGTTCCGACTAAGCGGTTTACTAGCAGGAAAAATAATAATAATAAAATAATGAACGTATGAGTACCGGCCACGGTGAAATAACATATATATTATATTATATACTTAAACATTACCATCTGCATGATTTTGTGTACCACCCCTCAGCGCACCAACAAAACTGTGGCTATGTTGAGGGTACGGGAACAAAAAATGGAGTGCCTTTTGGTTCTGTCGGCCGATACCCGACTATCGTGGATGGCACGAATAGGCCACAGAGGGGGTCACATATGCGAAAATAATGAGAATAATGAGTGGCCGATACTCTAGGTACTTCGGTAAAAATATGGTGATCGTCGGTTGCTTATATGATTACATCTAAACCATGGGTACAAGGGGGGAGCGTGTGTGCAATTGCCGTACAGGTGGGTGTGATCGTTGATCGCACCCGTGCGGTGCGCTCATAATGTACCTGTTGTATGCATATCTTATAATAATTAATGAATTTTCGTGTGCCTGATTTGCGTTGGACGTTACACTATATGTATTAATAACATTTTTCAACTACTATTGAAACAAAATACTTATAATTGGAGCCTTGTATTAAATCTTCAAGCTTTTTAAACCAACGAATAAAATTGTATTGCCATTTATAGGAAAAAACTAAAAAAATTTTTAATTGAATATGTCTGTAACAGCACAAAACGATTTAATTTATTTTGAAAATTTTATCAAGTATAGGAAACGATAAATTAAACATTATTCAATTAAAATCAGAAAATATCCAAATGTGTCTAAGTCTATCAGTTTTTTGTTCGAAGTGCAAACTTAAGCCGGATCAATGATAATAAGTATAGGATTTAGGACATTATTAGGATATTATTCATATGTTGCCATATTGGATTTAATCAGAGAAATTAAATATGAAGTTTAATTTAAAAAATGTTTAGATTTTGTAAATTAAGCCACATTAAAGAATTTATCACAATTTTTTTTTGTAGTTTTCGAAGTTTGGATAGAATATGCATTTTTACTAATCTAAGTTTATAAAATGTCTTCAGCAGTTCTGCAAAACAATGTTTAATTGTTACGATAAAATACTTGTATTTAAACATGTAAATCAGGTGACCAACTTAGGTTCTACTTAAGGTTCTACTTAGGTACTGCTTAAAATTATACGTGCTTACATAAAATATTTAAGTTTGATTTATTGAATATTTTAGGCTGATTTAAATAAAATATACCAAAATACTATCAAATTTTTAATTTTCATTATTATTTAATTAATAATCACTCAATAATTTTAAAACATGATATATTTTAAAGCGTAAAGAATATAATTTAGAATATTATTTAGAATATTATTTAGAATTACTGATTAAGACAGTATGTACCTATAGCTTTTAGTTTTCTGGGGGCTTGTTTGGAGTTTCACAGGGCCTCGTAAATCATAGCGCCAGCCACTTAATTTTATATTATATTCATATACATATATATTATATACGTCTGACGTGTAGTGTCTACTCACTAATACCGCCGCTATGTATGCTGAAGTAATAATATACCCAACCTAGCCACCTAGGTATCTATTAAAGCTAGGTGCAAAATCATATTTGTTCTCTTTAATGCCAACGCACGAATTAAATTCCGGTTTATCAATCATGATATACGTGTTAATGTTATTTCTAAATATGTCCCCTGCAGGGTATTCATATGAAATGGATGTATAATAATATTGTACACTTTGATTTCAAATAAATATCGGTAAAAATGTTTTCACTGAATTCTCTTACTGTTGTTTTGACCACTATTCTTTCAATAGTTTAAACAGATAATAATTGCTTATTTTAATTTAACCACTCACGTCTCAGTTATATTACCTTACAATGTTTTTGATGTTTAATTCTCAATTTTTTTTTTTTTTTTGCAACCAAAATGTAATTCAAATAAATGATATTCATTTTTTATTGTAATTGTAAAAACAATCTGCAAAAAAAAAGCTTTAGTTGGAAGTCAAGAATATTGAATAATAACAATCATAAAAAAGGTTTATATAATATTGTTATCTTAAACATTATGGGAACAACGTTTGTGCCTTCGAGGCTTATCCCTCATCAAATCAATCATCATCGTGGAACGTCGTAAATAATACTCTATTTACAGAATGATGATATCTAATAATAATATCGGCAATAATAATAATATCGTATACAAATAAATTGCCTCTGGAATGATAGGTAATAATAATACGAAACGTATGGCTGTGCTCTCGCAGTCCCTTATATACAAGTTGTATATAATATGTCAATTTTTAATATTATATTGATCCTCGCCCGGTTGCCCTGGGCTACGCACCCACGGTTGACCGCTTTACGGACAATTTATTTTGGGGAGTTTGATGGTGACCAAATACGGTGATGCGGTTTTCAATTATTTTTAATTGTTATACACGTGGCTATTGTGTGCACAAATGTCAATGAACTCCATCCGCAGAGGTGAAAGCCAGACAGCCGCCAGACCAAACTTGTTAATATATTAAAATCGATTATGTATAATTATAATATATATGAGTCCACCTAACTGTCACGGTGGTTCTTAACTTGTTTTTTTGTAATTTATATTTGATTCCGTTTCGATACATCACTAACGCGTATATTTTATAATATGATATTGAGTTTCCAAAATGTGATATACATTTTTTTCTTTTCACGACTACGTTTTTTCTCCTTATTTTACGCTTAAAAAACTAAATCATAAAATCGTAAAACAAAACTTAAGAGCACATAATTAATACAAATCTATGTACGTCGGTACAACTAAGATCTTTCTAAACGTTTTCATAGTGGCATATTTTGTTAAGTATTTTTATAATATGTTCATGACATTCATTGGTTCATTTTATTCACACTTAAGTTATTATTATTATAAAGATAATCCAATTATCGTGGTGTTATTTATTCCCCGAAACTTACATATAGACATAAGTATAATTGTGTACTAATTTGCGGTTCCCCAAACGCTCTGCAACAATGCTAGTAACATGACTTTCTAAGTTGGATGAATGACAATTAATTTCCATGATCATATTTGTTGGATTTACAAAACTACAATTTTATTTCACACATTATACCGTAATTCGCCGCTACAGTTTTATTGATTCCTAAAATTTCTCGTCGGAAAACAGGTGGTAACAGTTAATATTGATCAACCACAATTTTTTGAAAATTTCTAAAATGACAAAATAATATCACTATAGATAAAACAACATTTTAGGGTTAAAAAAAAGTTTACTCATAATTTTGCAGAAGTAGCAGGGGTGGATTTACGCATAGGCCACCAAGGCACTGGCCTTAGGGTAAAATATTTTTGGGGGCGCAATTTTTTAGTTAATTTTTACTCTTTAGTTTTTCATAATTTCATAATTCTATTTACCTAAATTTATGTTTTATATTAATTTTTTTTCGTATACAACTTGCATGAAACTGGAGAATGGCTCACATAGTCACGTCGCAGTAACGTTTTAATTTATAAGCTATAATAAGTAATAACCTTGCCGTTCGAGTTTAATCCCGCGACCAGCGCGCGCCGCCACCGCTAGAGGTTCGACATCGACACTCGACGAGGTAAGGCTCTACATATCATGGATACGGCTATGCCACCATTTTGCGACTCATTTATCATTGATAAAATAATGAAATAGAGGGGGAGAAATTCATATTCACATAATATTATTAGTCGCCAAATGGCGGCGTAGCATACCTGTATCTATAGTGGCCTAGACGAGGCAGTGGCCTATGTTTAATGTATAGAAGATGGTATATGTGTATGCGGCGTAAGCACTTACAATATTGTGAATGGCGCATGCGCAAACGCCAGCCCAAGGCGGTCAAATATACTGCCTCGGGCCGCCGAGTATATTACTACATTGTATAATATAGCCGCTCTACTGGCTAGGTGGGGGACAGCTCGCACAGTGCTTAGTGGAATGACCCGCCTCACCCCGCACCCGGTACCACGATATTGGAATACTGGAATTAATTCTGGGAATCAGGTGTCTTGATAAAGTAATTAATAATAATAAATATTGCGACGACGCGCGACGCTGGCACTGTCGCCCGTCTCCTGTACTAATAGTGCATACTGCATACTGCTCAGAAATTTGCTAATCGATTACGATTATAGAGACTAGAGTGCTCAGATAAATCAAGGCGCAAAATGATTTAATTATTGTACAAGTGTACAAATGTACAGTATGTACTTATGCAAAATTGTATTAATATTTATTTGTTTAGTTGGTATGTATAAATATAAAAATACCTAAATACAATTTTTATAGTTTTGTTTTATTTCATGGAACATTACACCTCCCCCCCCCCCCCCGTTGGAGCACGCTAATGTACGGGGGGCTAGTGTTGTAATGCCTAGGGGCGGAAAAATGGTAAGTCCACCCCTGAGAAGTAGGTATAGGTCTTTCTGTTTTATTAAACTATACCTAATATACATAAATAAAATTTACAAACAAATTATTAACCGCTCACTTATATTGCAACTGATTATATTTTTACTTTTTTCTCAAAAAGTCATGATATTTTATACTTTACTTCTGAAACAGAATGTTTTTTTCATTAAATTTTTGACATATAAAATGTATTAAACTTGAATTCAATGATATAATATTATCATTGTATAAGAAAAACGATTCTGAGTGGAATCGGTTTGTCAGTCTGGATTTTTTATATTGTTATTATTTATTATTAGCCTGTAAGTTGAATTAATATTATAAAATTATAATTTTTTTATTCGTTGCTATGGTGATAAACAAAGCGTTAGAAATTAAAATCCCATTTTTAGTGGTTTTTCGTAATTTATCGGTAGTTCTTCCTGTGACCTTAAATAACTATTGAGAATATCGAAAAATGACCTGTTTAAAGCACCATCTTGATCCAATTTGCTAAAAGATAAGGTACTGTATGTTGAAATCGAAGCACTCCTCCTGGTAGAATTTTTGGAAATTATATACAGGATAAAAATAAATAAATAAACACCATTGTAAATACATTAGATTCCTCCCTCCGCTCAGAATCTAAAATTTAAGAGCCTTATAAAAAATGACAAATGCCTCAATGTCTAAATAACTAATCATATGAGCATACACGCACCTACTACACTTATAATTTGCAAATTTTGTGAAACGTTTATGAAAAAAAATCATGCTGATGTAAAAGACATTCTTTAGAACCATACCAGATGGCAGATGGACCATAATATTCAAGTCTGTGGCATGTGTCATTCACTAAAAAATATACCCTTATACATTTTTATACAGTACTACCCTTTATAACAATATATTTTCATTTGAATCGATTGTTAATACTTTGGTTCGATATTTATAATTTGAGGTGACACAAACATGTAAACGTAAAAACACTCTACATGGGGTGGCCGTGCAAATAATCATTTTCATAACTTTATAATCTATATAAAATAAAAACACGTTTTAAATACATTTGTTTGTACGACCTTACATCATTGCAGAAATTGTACACCATAAACAAATATTAAATAATAAAACACTCACATAGTTAGGTACCTAATGAATTTTTATATTTTTAAATATAGTTTTATTCATTCTTAAAATTAAATAAAATTGACGTTATATAATATTTTAAGCACACATATTGGTATACACACAATATAACAATAATATAAATATTAGAATAAGATATAAACATTTCAGGAAATTTATTTAAAGAAAATATTTAATTTGTTAAAACAATAAAAACATAAAATAAGAATTATTTAATAATAATAAATCTTAATTTTTCATATAGCATTGAACAACTATTAATATATAAATAGGTAAACAAAAAAAAAGTAACACAAAAATATAACATAATATCACATAAATATCAAAGGTACTTAGAGCTGCAGGCATTCTAAATTTGATCAGTTAAATAAACAGTCGTTGTACAGTTCAATCAGTTGTCCACAAAAATTATTATATTATTATGTGAGGCACATTAAAAATGTACCAGTCACGTTCAATTTTTATAAATGTATGATTAAAATTGTTATACGGACGATTCACCAATATAACATAGTCTAACGATGGGTTGAATTTTTGAGTTGGTCCGTGCTAACTTTAAAGTCTTTGATGCGGAATATATATTATGTCGATTTTTAGAAGTGTAAAGGCTATATTAGATACCTACCTAGCCATTTGAATTTATGATGTTGAAGTTAAAAACAATTACACGCCGAATTCATGTATTCCTAAATTACGGATTTGTTCTGATATAATCGTTTTTATAATTTTATCAGTGTTCATTAAAATTTGATACCTGTGTATAAAGCTTACTTAAATATTTTATACAGGTAGGTATTACGTAAAATTTTAATTTATTTAAATATCAATAACTATTTGTAGCTCTGTGGCCGATATTTTTAAAAAATTGCAAAGACGTATATTTAATGATCAATGAGGTAGTTTATTAAATAATTTTAACGATTAGTTAATATGGTGGCATTTAAATTAGTTGAACATTTTGTTTTTATACGAGACAACTAGTAGGTTCAATCGCAACAGGTACATTATTCAGACGGGCGGTCGATTATTGGGCCACATTTTATCTAGCTGTTTTATATAAAATATTTATTTACATTTAACTACTCGGAGATTGGCCACAAATGAAATCTATATTTTTAAAGTGTACCTCGAAATTGCGCCATAAATGTGTCTGATGAAAATACACGAATATTTATTAACTAATTATTGTTTTTTTTCTAATACATAAAAATACGCGGAGGGGTGGGGGGTAAATATCATCGTCACAAATATAAGTGTCAAAAACAAAATCAGAAAATGTTGTTAAAATATTGTTCTGTGACATCTATCAATTATAAAATCCATTACAAGGCAGTTCTACCTACATCTGAAAATAGTGGCATAATCACCAGGTCTACCTGTTATAAATATAAAACTGTAGTGGTCCAATTACCGTATACCTACCTTTTTTAAAAAAGGTTAATTGCGGCCCAATTCCCGGGCGCCCATTTATAGACATTCAGTCTTAATTATTTAGATACGAGGGTGAAAAAAGGTAAGGCTTACAAAGTTATGGAACATTTAATAATAGTTATTTTTCAGATATAATTCAAATAGGTTCCAACAAAAAAAACTCTTATGACTATGAGATAGGTAATTTATTAGGTAAATACCCAACAATTAATGGTCAATGCATGTGATAATTTTTAAATTTTATTTGTAGACCTTAAAAATACTTTAAGAATAGGAGTTTCCACTATTTCTGTGATTGTATAAGAAATAAGATTATTAATTTTGAGAAGTTTATTTAAAAGGAATTTTGCCGAAGAAATATATTTACAAATAAAATCTTCTGTCGATTCATTAAGTGTTTAACTATTGTATTTTATTTGTTTAGTAAAATCAATATAATTTAACTTGGAACGTATCACCATTAGGTTGGATTTAAATTTAATGGTTCACTGGTACCTACAAGTGCTTTTCAAAATATTTAAGTGAATTTGTACTCAGAGCGATGAAGTACCTAAATTGTTTATAATCTCCTATATATGTATAGTACTTATATATTTTATAATCACCATACAAACCAATATAGAACAACTGATTTGTTTTTACTAACAGCTAAACAGGGATTTAAATATATTGATAATTTAATTGATTACGAAATCGCCGTGAATAACTTATGAACAACATATAATTTAATATCACAATTACCGATTTTTAAGGAGTATCAGCTACAATTTTGATTTATGACTGTATAAGATATTTGTTAATTAATTTTCAGTTAGTGGAAGAAATATATTCATAAATAAAATTATCGATTTCCATATTGTGTTTAATCATTGCATTTTATTTGTTAAAACATATTTTATAGAATTAGGTTGATAATTCGTATATTCTTCGGTAACTGAACTCTGATAACTTTTTTTATGCTTATAACTCAAAATGTATTGAACATTTTTTTTTACTTTTGATAAATTAGAAACGATTTTCTTGCTTTTTAAAAAAATTGCCTTGAAAGTAATTTTGTATTAGCCTGATCTATGACGCTTGGAAATTTTCGATATGTACATTGATGAATGTTAATGTAACAACGTCAAAGAACTTTCAGAAACGTTTTATATTAATTTTGGAATCTAATTGTTAGATATCTAGTGTATGAATGTTTGTATAATGGACAATGGTACCTCTCATTTTATGTTTAAATAATAAAGGTACCTATATAATATCTTACTTATATTTATAATATAAGTAATATTGTATTCTAAATTGACTAAAGAGTTTAGATTTGGTCATATTTATATTATGACCAAGCCTTAAGCCTTGCGTTCCTGACTTGTAGCCGCTTTATCATTTATGCATCTTGGCATGTGATTGATGCAGCGCTCTTCCATCCAAAACAATGCCACCAGCGATATGAACAGAAAATAAATCACTAGAAATAATTTAAATAACACTAGTTATTATTATTATATTATTACCTATTAATTTAACGATCGTTTTATTAAGAGAGTGGACCATTTGGGCTAATCATTTGGGTGAGTGTTTATTCTACAAAAAATACCATTTGGGCGAATAAGTATGTATAGGTTAAATGTTTATAGGTAAATTATTATTAAATTTGTATATTGTATAGTAATGTACATTGTCAATATTGAAAAATACATAATAAATAATTGATAATGAACTCCTAATTTTAAAAAGATATTGGTGTAGTACCTAAATAGTAATATTTATATTTGTAATATAGGTACAATCAACATATTGATAATTATTTTTCAATTTATAGAAGAAAATCATATACGATATTACATGATATACAATATAATATGAAAAATTAATAATGAACCCTATTTTTAAAAGCATTCGCGTCGAAGTCACCAAGTTTTTATCTTACGCAAGTAAAAATAATTTCACTCGCCCAAACGGTATAAATGATAGTCACCAAACCAGACTGTTAATTTTTTGGTTAAAATTATTATTTTTGCCCAGACCACGACTGATATTAATAAACAATTGGTATACTTACAAGTATTGAACATAGCAAGATATATAAGTGAATTATAACCCTTGGATGCTCCGACCCACAAATTGACGGACAATGAATATAACATATGCGTTGTATGTACAAACAACCAAATGGAAATACTATAAAGATTTCTCTGTATAAAAAAAAGGTTCAAATCAATTAATAATGTTATCTGGCACGTAATATGTATATTAAAATAATAATATGTAAATCAAATATTTGTATAAAATATGATAATATGTTTAAATATATATATATATATATATAGGTTATAGATATCGTTATATTAGTATCATTCATTGAAATAATATTGTCCATCTAACGAACTTTAAAAAGTTTACGTTCAGAAAAATTAATTGTAGACTGTTATTATTTATATTATGTTAATGAATATTGACTTAATATCAAATTTGAGGATAGGAATTAATATTATTTAGGGCACCTCATAGGATTTTTTAAATATTTTTATTTTAAAACATTGAAATTCACTAAAAATACGGTTTTAAAATACTCAAAGTATGTTTTAAAATTACAATATCATAATAAATCTACATAAGGTCTTAAAATATTCTTACCTTTAAATTTGATAACATGTAAGATTACTCTAATATTTAAAAGAAAAGAGTAAAATAAATAATTCTAAACGTAAAATTTGCTATGTTATGCGTTAGTTGGACAGATGGACGGATATATTAATCATTCATATAGGTACCTACCATTTATTAATAGTTATCAATGTTATCAGAAATAATTCGGTTATTGTTCCCCCAATGAAGGTGTCCTTGGATTTTGGTAGGAAAATCTCGAACAATGATATTACCAATATATCTTTGGATTCAAGTTTAATATAATCCATTATACACTGACCTACTTGTAACCTACTGTACAGCAGAGCGACATCCACTTACCCACTTTTTAATTGTTAAATCCTTCATGAGAAATTATTAAGTGTGGTAGAATATTCAAAGGTGGGCAAGTTAATGAAAATAATTAACTCAAGTTAAGTTAAGAGGACACAAGATCGATAAGTTAAAAGTTAACAGTTAACAAATTATCAATTTAAATCGATAAGTTAAAAATTAATATAGAAAAAAATATTAACTTAACAAAGTTTAAAAAAGTTAATCTATTTTTTTAAAAATTAGTATATAAATCACATAAAGAGTGAATGTGTCTTTCTAGTTTCTAATTTATAAATTATAAAAAACAATTTTATTGAACTTTTATCATAATGTACACTGTATACCCTTTTACTTTTCTATCATTTACTAATTTAAACTATACTCATTTCAAATTAATAATTTAACAAATATATTTTTTTATATCATATAGCAATTGAATAATATAAGTTATATAACATTAAAACATAACAATTGTTTATAATTGTTTTTTAAAAACATTTATAATTCCAACTCGTATAATATATAATTTACAACGTAATAAAATATATGAATATACACACAATTATGTTATCAGGAAAAAGAACAGAAATGTTTGTTTTTTTGTATTGGATTATTTTTATTTTATACTGATATAGTAATATTTACGTATAAACGAAAAATTTTAAAACGTTTTTAACTTGATGGATTTTTTTTTAAATCAACTAAGAAAAGCCAAGTTATTTCAACTGTAAATTAAACTAGGTAGTTAATTTCATAAGTTGATTAGAAAATAAACTAACTAGTTAAGTTAAAAAGTTAAAAAAAAATTAACTTTTTAACTTAACTTTAACTTTTTAACTAGTTTATGTCCACCTTTGAGAATATTCCTAATAACATACCTAGTACCTATATAAAGTGTAGGTAAATTAAAAAATTATAATTAGGTAATACTACTAATACTACTTTAATACAAAAATGTTCAGTCTCAAATGTTCACAACAATATATAGTGTCATGGTTAAGCCTTTATAACTAAATATAAGAAACAAAATATTATGAACTGTGGTAGAATATATCTAATATACCTAATATAATGTTAGGTACATTTTTCCTTAGTTTAACGGTTAGGATTTTCCTTTATCAATAATTATAGAAGAAAGTAAATATATAATAAATAATTAGATCGTAGAGAGCTGACTAAAGTGCCTATAGCTCTTTCTTTATACATCCACAAAAAACAACTTTAAATAAATAAAAATTATAGGTACGTAGTGACTCAAATAAAAAATGAAGGATTTTATTTACAATTGGAGGTATTTTTGGAAAATGTGATATCAGTATATCACCATATTGATAAAGAGGGAATAATTGCAATAAAGTGCGACAACTGTTGTATTCTTTTTTTCATGTTTGTTTATTGAACCTGGAAGAGCAAATTGACGATGTTAAAATTAACCCAAGTTATCATTTAATTTAACTCAGTATCCCATATATATATATATATATATTTCTGAAATAATCAGAAAAATTTTAGTATCATAAATTATAATTATTAATTTATCATTCATACAGACTATAACATAATGTGTCATTTTATTAGATATATTTTCAAATTCAAGACATTTTTATAAGGTCAGTATCAAAATATATACATATTTGGTAATTTGTACTTCATTTCAAAACCACTAGATTTATACGGCACTGAGGTATGTTTTTACTACTCACACACACACATTTTAACGAGAAAAACAATTTTATTATAATTCCAATAACTTACTTTGTACGTTGCATATAGAAGACGAATGTTGACAAGAAGCATCATAAGAGTAAAAATCAAATTGAACAATGATTTAGTGATCACCTTACGTTCATTTTTATACACCAACCCGACTGGTAATTGTAAATCCAAATCATAATTTACTTCTACATACACACAAACATACAAAACAAAACAACGGTATTAAGTTTAGAATAGTTTTCATTTACAAATGTATATGAGTTTAAAAACTATATTTGCACACTAAATAATTTTAGAGTATTAATAGTTAGAGACAATAATAAAATTGACTTAAAAACGACTATTTAATATAACTGTTACAATAGTTAACTTTGATTGTTGTTGGCCGAGAGAAATAAATCACCGATAATAATGTATATACCTATTGCGCATATGATTTTAAAAGTTTGAGGAATTTTACAAATTAGCTTAATACAATAAGTTGTGTGTTTATTTATTTAAAATTATAATAATATAGTACCTATATTAGTATAGACTTACCATCTTTACTAGGCTTGGAAGTAGAAGACGATTGCTGTTTGAAATATGTGTCGCACAATATGTTGTATACCAAAATCATACTAAGTGCCATAAAAAATACCTAAAATACGTATAATAAAGAAGTCAACATATATTCAATCATTTTCAGTCAAATTAATATTTTTGAATTGGTTTAACTATTAAAATAGTTAATATAATATATTAAGTTACAAACAAAGAGTTCAGAAAAAAGATAATATATCAGAGCATATTTCCACATCACTTAGAAATTCTCCAGACACAGCTAAATCAACAGTCAATTTCATCATCACTTCAAAATTAATAAATAAGTTATAAGATTAACTATACCCACCATGTTTTATAATCGTTTATTGTATAGGTACTTATATATTGTAAATACTTGTTTGTTATTCCCAATGGCCGTTGCTGCCGAAGATTATATTTAATAAATTAAAAAATATACCTGAATATATTCAGTAAAATCAAACAATATTATAATATACATAACGCACGACAAATATAAATAAATTGTAAGTATAAAGATACAAGGTAGAAGATACAATTACTTAAAAGATAATATTTTGATCATCTATAGATATACAATATACTGTTCTTGATTGCGTTTCTTCCGTGGGATTTTTAGACTGGAGTAACATTTATTGGCAATACATCATAGTCATCGCCTAACTTATGCATTCGTGTGCAGTGTATGGTGATTAAATGAAAATTATATTATGGTCTCTAAATAATATATTGTCATGCTCCTTCAAAATTAAAACAATGTATTTCAATCGCCTATTTTAAACAATAACGTAATAATTGTTAGTTATGAATTATGTGCTTGCTACACTTGTGAGAAACATAATATTATGTAAACGTTATATTAAAAATGGGTGGGGTGGTGTAATGGAGAGTAAAATCCTTGCACTAGAATCATAGTCTTTGCACTTTTATAAAAGTATACCACTCTGCTCACCTCCCAAATCGAATTCCTAATCCACCATCGACTCTGATACCTAGAATTTAGGTGTATTGATTGGTATATAATGGTATGTGATGAATAACACTCCCTCTTCTACTAGGTAACGAACCCGATCGATACAACCCCTCTAGAATTCAGCCCTGTTGCACGATTTGAGCGGCCGGTCACCCCACGTTTACACGAAAGTTAGGAAAATCGTAAACTAAAATATCTTGAATGGATGATAACAAAGACTAGTTGCTAGTTGAGTACCTATACAATACCGGATAAATCATTTAATTTATAATAAAGTCACGATACGTGAACAATAATGTACCTAAATTTAAAATTACTATCATAATATTAGGTAGGTACACATAATACATAATAATTATAGATTATAAATCGTGATATACTAATTAATAATTACAAACCCCGTTCACCGAAGACATAATCCTGCAAATCAAGCGCGGATTATAGTAGACGAAGTGAAAATATTGCCTGACCGATCTTCTCATCATTCTGTTTCTGTAATCGTTGTAACGCTCCATTATCTGTCAACGGGATTTTGGACAATGGTCAATGATGGACGATAATTATTATAGGCTATTATAGCTGTTCGTCAACAGCCGATAATAGTCTACAACAATCGCTGATCGTCGACAAACGCTGTTGGATTTGATATACGTGCCCGGTTCTCGCGGAGCTGTGGCTCGCTGCAATATATTATTTTATTGATCTGAGCCCGGGTTGTCGTGGTGACGGTTATTATTGCGAGAAGCACCGCCTTGCAATGACGCAAATGTTGAAAGTAAATGATACTATGTGTGCTGGAAAGCACGGTCGACGGAAGGATGAACGGATGTAATTACATAACAACGTTGTTGACATTGTCATAATTGTCATTTTCTACTCATTCGTAATTTAATTAATTTTTTTTTAATGGGGTATAGTAATATCTTTATATTAAATACTCGACCCAATAATCACCCCTGTCATATGATCACCCCACACAGTTTTGGATCCAATAACACAATCACGTAAATGCATAATAATATATAAATATTATAGGTAATATTATATTACAGTATATTTCATACGTCATGTAGTGTATGAACCCAGCGTTTACCGGAAAAAAATTATGATTAATTAACTAATTTTAGGTGTAATTCGCTCTGCGTAGGTATGGAAGCAAAATCATATTATATTTTAATTTTTATCCATCCCGCGTGGCGTTGCCCATGAGTTTCGCCTATAGTTATGCGAACGGTATATTATCAGGTAGGCAATCTACTTGCGGTAGATTGCGGACACAGTGAAATGGGAGATAAAATATAGCCTTGTAGTTGAAAAAAAATTTGTATATAGTGTACCTAAAATAGTATTTAAGTCATATAGTTGATCATCCCGGAATTTTAGGAGTATTTATATTATATTAATATATTTTAGGGAGTTATTTTATTGTTTAAAATTATTAGTCTACGCGCGATGCATGAGATTATTTTTATCGATAAACTTCTCGGGACTATTCTTATTGTTGACCTTCGGACAAAAAAGATAGGTTGCAGGTAGCTGGAAACCCACGAGCCTCCGTATATACGTAAACGCAACGTAACAGGCCATTATTTATAATAATTGATAACTCCTTTGTTTATTAAGTTAGAGAATCGATAAAATGCCATAAACCTTCTCCGCAATGAGCTTTTCAATTTAAAAAAAAAATCATAACGATCGATTCAGTAGTTTCCAAGAACATATCACTCAAAGGTTTTCATTTTCACATTTATATATATAGATAGAAACGGTATACCTACGTCATAATGATTAATAACAATAATGATTATTGTTTAGATATCTAATATCCATATATATAAAAATGGAGCGTGAAAAATTTCATTACCTCATAAATCCAGAACGGCTGGTCCGATTTGGCTCAAATTTTTTTTTAAGATGTTCGTCATTTCCAGGAGAAATTTTTCACTAAAGAAAATTTTAGGAAAAGTAGGAAATCTGGATGTAATAAATACGAAAGTGGCGCAACAGAGTATTATATATTGGTTACTATTATGGTTAATCGGGCATGTTTGTTGATTTGTATTATTATTTTTTGGCAATATATATGTATAAAAATGAATGTTCGTGTGTAGATTAGACCTCTGGGAAGAAGACAAGCTAATTTAGAAATGGTTAAATTTGGTTTTTTATTCATCTGATATTAGTACGGATAAGTTAGGTTAGGATTTTGTGTTAATTGATTATATTAATCCACCATAGGTGGAATACGACAAACTTGGTATAACTTTGATACTTTAAAGTTAAATCATACACTTACGTACAAACAGCACGGGGTCCGCGATCTATCGCAGGTAGATTGATTACCTGATAATATATACTGCTGTGAATCAGAATTTTTATTTTCGGCAATGGAAAAGTTAAGATAAATTTTGAACATCATACACCCAATATTAAATAACGAATCGAATAAAGTTTGAGTAATTGAGTCATATAAAGTTGGTACATTTAACGAGCAACGAAGTGCACGGGATCAGCTAGTATAGTATAATAATATTATATACTAACGTAATGCCGCTGATCGGTTTTCGTATACGGAAGAAGTGTAGTTTTTTGGAGTGAAACTAAAATTAGTTTATGTATCTTAAGTCCCGCAATTTAAAAACGTCGATCAGTTAAAATGTTTACAGTACAATTAATGTAAATATACAATTAATATTATAATAATATACCTATGTTAGTCGTATACCTACCAAGTGTTTATTTAAAATTTTTATCCCGGGGTGTATTGTACATTATCAAGGGGAATGCCATTATAGGAGTAAATAATGAAGAGAATTAAAAATATTTTTTCGGGATGTGGGGTTTTCCCACAAATGGAATAATTGCATGTTCTCGTACATAGGCTATGCGTACGTGATCATACGTCACACTGTCCTCAAAGAATACAAAATTGCTGGCTTTGAAAAAAAGTGATCTGAGATATTACATTTTATAAAAAAGACTTGGATGATTATCTGTTTTATTATAATATTATATTTATAGGTACATACGCAATATGTATACTGTACATCCCAACGCGGTTAAAATTATAGTTATATTATTATAGTAATTAATAATCGCGTTAAGTATAAAAAAGAATGATGTTGCTGAGTGGACTGTAGGTTTCCGTTGATGGTTACTCCGGATACTCAGGCTTACTACTGTATTAATATAATTAGGTAATTATTAAGATGAAGTTTAGTTATTATAATTTGTTTATTTTTGTTTCACATAAGTTTATACGGAAACCAACCAAACACGGCTGACTATTTAGGTACAATATTTTACAACCCAATCAAAGCTAAAACCGTCGGCCACACTGGCTGATAGGTAACAATAATTATATCATTCCGGTTTGTCGATAATATTAGGACCGATACGTGACATGCCAACCTACCTTGAAATATTTTTCAACAACAATAGCTTATAATATTATATTAACATAATAAATAATAATATCATACAAATCTATTACTGTATGATATTAATAATAATACGAATAAAAAAAATCATAAACAAAAAATTCAGTTAAGGAAAAGTGAAGACAAAAAAATTAATTTAGCTTCGGCTTAGCCATTATTTCCTTTGAATGGTAGCGGACACGGCTAGCACACTGCCCGAATCACCTCCACATCAACCATTTTGACTACCACGGTACGAATGGTGTTGTCATCTCTCCATGTCATGTGCTCCTACACGCGTTCAATTTTCCACTGTATGGGTGGTAGATTTTCTTCACGGATAAGAACCACACTGTTAACAGCTATTTTGGGTCCTTTTTAGTTCACCCATTTTGACCTCTCTTGCAATTGACGCAAATACTCGGAACTCCATTCCTAGGACGGGAGTAATAATGTTCTATTATACCCCTATTGTATCCAAACCAGATTGAATGGTGCCTTGATGGGGGCCCTATCGATTCCGCCAATGTAGCATCGATTCCGCCAGTATCAACTCCACCAGTTCAGATAGTCTAAAAACAAGGTTATCAACTCCGCCACCTACCAATCTTTACCTCAACCTGGCAACTGCTGCTGTCAACCAGTTTCTGTTATAGTAATAATAGTAATAATAACAGTAATAATAATAATAATAAATCTACAAAAAATTCAATAATTAATTTAAATATTCATTTAAATAATGGGAATTAATGTATATATAAAATAATACAATACAGTTAAATAAATAAAGTGTTGTAATAATAATACTATAGGTAGGTTACCTATCTACAAAATAATTCAATAATTCATTTAAATATAAATTAATATAGTTAAATTTAGTTTTAAGTTTTACAATGTTATTTTTTATAATGTGATGATGCCAAACTAATTAAATGTGAATGGTTAATTTTTTTAGCTTCATAATATTTTAATAAATCTTCGTTTTTTCATTTTTGGTGAATATATTTTGTGTTCTTACTAATTTTTATTTTGTGAGTTGACCTGAGAATAATTTACGTACCTGTTTGGATCCTTGTATTTAAGACGTGTATAAATCAAAAATATTTGGGTGTGATTTTGTAAACAAAGAATTGAGTTTTGCTTGGAAAGATTCACAACTATTTGTGGTTCGCTGAGAACTAATGGAGAAAGAGGTCCTAACATTTGGTGGAAATCTTGAAAACTCGTCAATGTAGTTTTCAGTTAAATAATCACAAAATGTTTAACATTTTTGGATCATTAGGGCAGTGTGCCATAAACTCTTCTATAAAACAATCAGAAACTTCTTCTGGGCTTAAAAAAGAAAGTCCAAATATTTTTCTAAACCAGATTCCGTACTCACAGATTTTATTTTTATACACGTCTGTTAATCCAATTTCTTGGATTTTTCTCCACTAACTTTTCGTTAAATGGTATCTGCATCCGATTACTTGTTTAATAGCCAAATCATTTTTACCCCAGCATGAATAGATTCTTCAAAATCAGCCATAATTGTTGTCAAATTTATATTTAAATTTAATTCAGCATATTTTGTTTTTAAAAAACTAAATGCTAATTCACACATTGTTTTGTTAGATAATAAAAAAATACTTATAGAACATAATGCCCATTTATATTTACATGGATTGTAAAAAGTTGATAAAAAAAACATAGAACATGAAGAAAATGTACCATCAACAAATATTGTATTAGACGAGCTTAGAGCCTTCAGATTAGTGTCTGTAGAAAAACACATCATATTATTCACCAAATCTGTATTTGTTCACCAAATATGTATGTGTTAACAATGATTCACCTTCAACAATTCTTATTTCACGATTATTCATAGCTTCAATCACTTCAATAAGATTTTTTGGAAGTGAAGGTATGCATTTTCTACGTTCTCGATGTATACATGGTTTGATATTGTCAACATGGTAATTTTCAATGATATTTTCAATTTGAGGATTTTTTAGTACTTCATGATTTATAATTTTTGAAGGACTTTCTGTGACATCCGTAAGTATTGGTTTGAAAACAGTTTTTTTTCAATACATTTATTGGCTGTTTTTCATGGTTTTGATGGGCAATATAATATTTTAAAATGTCCGTTAAAGATTCGTTTATGTATATTTTTGCATTACACTTTTTACTAACACATTTCCACTTATACGTACATAAATACTTCACAAAGTTAGTTTTAAAAAAATGTTCATATTGAAAAATAACTAAGTTATTTTCTCCTTCACCAGCTACGATTTCGAAATTCATTATTGCGAAGTATAATAACAGGAGGATAAATCGAGACTAACCAGATTGGTGTGGACAATACTATTAGTCGTTTTTCGCATCATTGCGCGTAGACAAGTTAGATTATCATCAATTAGCGATAACATTTTAATATAGGTATTTCATATAATATTTATAATAATATAGCTATGTAAAGAAAATAAAACTATAATTTTTGTTCGGGAAGATTATTTTTTGCCTGACGGAATTGATAGGTTATCTTTAGTCTCCCACCCACACGAAATAATCCATTTTCTTCAAGAAACAGCCTCAATCAAAATAAATTGCTTTTCAACGATATCAAATCATTTGCCGCATTTAATTTATCAATTAAATTTATTAATCTAATTAAATTAGAAACGAATATCGTAATTCGTGGCTATTTACCAGTTTTTCGAAAATCGCGAAATCATAATTTATATTTTATTTTATTTATCTACGCTTCAACGCCTCTATGGCCTACCTATTTTAAACATTTTATTATATTCGTTGACTTCGCAAGTGGTAAATTGCATGTTTGTAATTTGTATCAGTCTATGAAGCACTTCTCACGCACTTTTGTTGCTGTTATTATTAATAATAGGGGGGGGGGACATCAAAAGCTAAGTTTTTTCCAGACTACTCAACACTCGTATTAACCAATCAATATTAATCCGAATTATAGTGGTTTTGAAAACTCGAATGTTTGTTTAAACTTTTTATGAATACATCCAGTACCCAAAACCCGAATAAATGATTCGGGTGCTAAGCCCTGCTTGCAGTGGCGGTTTTTTGAATTTTTTCTGGGGGGGGGGGGGGTCCTTTAATATTATCTTATAATGTATAAAGACAAAAAAGTTTAACCCATGAATAATTACTAAATAAAATTTAATTCTTACATAAAAAAAAAACAGCATTTTAGTTACAACTACCTATTATAACACAAAATCAATTTTTCGTTTTTTTTTTTACTAATTCGTCCAAAACTTCGTCAGCCGTTAATTGTAAATCCTTATGTATACACATCATAGCGGCTATGACATAGCCAGACCATTTAATCTTTTCTGAAATATTTAATACCTAAGCAAATTATATTTAATATTGTAAAATATGAATTATGATTTCCTTTATTACTTAATTCTCCAATGGCGTTCCTCAAATAAGTTTTTATTCTTTTAAGATTTGAAAAAGTACGTTCATTAGATGATGTTGAAACTGGTAATGTGGCTAGTATTTGAAGAAGTTTGTATATATTAGGATAAATTTCATTATTACAAAACGATAAAGCTTGGAGTGCATTAGTTGGCTCTTTGCTCAAATTTTTTAAGCACCTTTGCCACAATTTGTATTCAGCCATCAAAATTGCATGGTTTCCATTTTCCAGATCATCTTGGTAATAATTAACCAATGTCATAAAGTCGTCATCTTTGACAATATACATAATATTATACTACTGTCTATACTCTATTGCTACTTGCTAGCGTAAGTTAAATGAAAAAAAACCATATTATAATTTATTAATTATAATTATTGACATAAATTTAATATTCAAATTTTAAAGAACATGTTGAAATTTGAAAATAATTAATATTAAGAAAAATTAAAAATTACATTCACGATACAAAATCATTTACTTAGATTACATTTTAAATTAACTACATATTATTATTATGAGTCAAATTATATGGATAAAATCTTTGTAAATTAAGAATGAAAACGATTTAAAATAATTATTATAAATTTTACTAACCTGAATAGACGTTCGGGTTCGACAGGCGCGACGGCTTAAGGAAAAGTGATGGTCAGTTTATCAACTATCGCTGCGCTAGGTAATGTACCTACGTTCTTCGAATGGCCGAACGCTATTATTATTACAAATAATAGATATCGTAATCGTAACGTCATATTTTCAGGGAAAATATGGTATTTATCTAAATAGCTGTAGATAACATTCTAATATACAAAATAATAAAGATGAAATCACCAGAATTATGTAGGTACAAGCGTACCTATATCCGCATATAAAAATCGTAATCGTAATAGCTATACAAAAAAAAATTAATGTCAAAACCCAAGCGGCTCGAGTGAATAATGTATCACAGCTTAAACTCGGGATCTGGGGGGGGGGGGGGTGTCCAGACCCCCTGGACCTTCCTCCCCTGTAAAACCGCCACTGCCTGCTTGAAAGTATATTAATTATATTTTATACACATTACACACAAATACATTTTAAAATGCATTTTTTCGGCAAAAGTTAATTTAACCTATTCTATTAGTGTACCTATTACTAATAGTAAAATAAATTTCTTTAATAGCAACAATATCATAAAAATGTGTAGTCACTTAAGTGATTAATAATGTAGGATGACACATTGTTTTGCTTTGAATCGTTTTTCATATGACGTAGGTACCTGACGATTTATCATTGAATTCAAATTTAATACATCTATTATTATGACTCAGGTCATATACTCTTATATCATATAATATAGACTGTTATTCTATAATCTTAAGTATAGAGGTACCTTGATTAATCAAAAAAGTAATTTATTAAAATAGTATTTAAATATTATGTATTGATGATTTCAAAATATTATTACCAGAAAAAGTTTTAGTCCTGTTTTAAAATTTGTACATATTATTATATATACCTCGCTGTTCACATCTCATAAGGGTACACCGGTTAACCATTAATACATTCATGAGATAAAATATCTCAATGGGTACATTATTTTATTGAAATTTGATAAATAACAAAAACATTGTTATTAACTTTTCATGGGCCCTCAGAAGAGTGCGTTCAGTCGGGCCCATTATTCTGTTGAAATAAATAAAAATAAAAATACGCTATTAATACAAAAAAAAGAAACAATATTTTAACAACATAATTTTTATTTTTATTGAGCCGAAAGAGATTTGACACAAAATTGTCTGAATTTTATAATAATACATAAAAAAAATGTATGTTTGGTGAAGCCAAAATATATGTGTTTTGACGCAAAGTGGTCTGACTTATTGATATTATATAAGCAAAAAAATTTATATTTGGTGAGCCGAAAGATAAGAGGTTTGACGCAAAGTGGTCTGAAAATTTAACAATTTTGAACATGAAAAAATAATTAATGATAATATATATAAAAAAAAAAAAACACCAGACAAGACACAATAGCAGGTGGATGGTGGATTTATAAGTGATGGCAAGGTGCGTGCAGATGCAAGGCCACTGGTCACCTCCATACGTTCTCGCGGATAGACCCTAAGGCGGACGAGTGTGATCGCTGATGCGTTTGCTCGCGGGTGACGACCATCGTGACGACGGGCTGGACCTGACCACGACGGCCACGGGAGTGACATTGGACGACGATAGACGACTAGCGGCTAGTGCACGATGTCGTGCGCGTCAACGATGCTCGGGTGCTGAAGACGACTGTTGTGACGGCGACGACGGAGACACCAAAGCACTGTTCAAGCGAACATAGCTATTTGATGCTGTGGAATCGGCGTTGACTGGAGGTGCGGCTAGGCTAGCGGAATTACCACTGGACGAAAAGGGGAGAGAATCGGCAGACCACAGCGCAACGCACCGTGGTCCTGATACCCTCCGTGATTTTCATCCTGGGGTCCCGTCGGCACCGTGTCTGCCGCGCCGATGGCCCCGCGGAGTCGCGAACCGCCGAACCCTGAAACTTCAGAGTCTGCGGGTCGGGCGATACAGCGATGTCTGTGCTCCCATAGCTTACCTTACCTCTATCGCTCACCAACCGTGCTCTGAGAAGACAGCTTCGACCACCTCACCCAAAAGGGTGTTCACGACGCCATCTATATTTGCTGGGTCAATCTTGTCGTTGATATCCTCTTGAACTTGCTCTTCGTCGATATGCTCTTGATCGTTCTCGTTGTCAATACCCTTCTGATTTTCATCGTAGTCAAAATGCTGCATTTGGTCTGCCACGTCGACGGTAAATTCGTCAACAAGCTGGAACGTGTTAATCAACTCCTAGGGATTGCGTCGATATCGATATTAATATACACAGTTATCTAAGATAAAAATCACTGTTATCTAGATAATATAATATATTAAACGACTTTTATTTATTATAATTTATAGGTAGACAATTAAGTAATTTATCAAGTAGGCAGTATTTACTAAATACATGATCATACGTTGCATCGGACTATATAGTTATTTTAAGGGGGCTGCAGCAGGTTTTGTCAAAAATCAAATCTAATGTAGATTTTATCAATCTAAACATTAATTTTGTTTGTTATAATGTTTTTCAATATATTTAAGGCTCCGTATCACAAAATAAACCTTAAGGGGGCTAGAGGGGCTCCAGTCAATGAAAAAAAAGTAACTCTTAGACCAATAAGCTAGACCAAACTAGAGGAATTTGGTTTGACAGATTTTAATTTTGAAAACGTATTATGATTGATCAACATGTTTACTAGGGAATTATCGAAGCGATTTTGAACATTCCAATTATTGTTAGTGCCATAATGAATAATATAAATACAAAAATATCATATTTTTTCGATATTTTTATTCTTGGATATCACAACTGAAAATAAAAATATTCAAAATCACCTTGATCATTCCCTGATAAACTTGATGATCAATCATAATCCGTTTTAAAAATTAAAATCTGTTGAACCAAATTCTTCCAGTTTTGTCTAGCTTATTGGTCTAAAAGTCACTTTTCTTTCACCTGCTGCAGCCCCCTTAAATAAAATATATCGTATTTTTTGTTACTAATAACAATCGTGGCCTGTACCTATTGTTTTATTTTTTTTTTGTATGGGTGCCTGTAAGCATAATGTCGTGTGTCGCATAATGTACAATCAATATACAAAGGGATTGTCCCGCGGTGAATTTATAATAAATAAAATATAAATCACCAATAATTACAAATCGGTAAACCCGTAATGCACATCTTACCCGCACCACTATATAATTAATTTTGTACCGTGACGGGAAATATATTTGCTGTATATATTGTATACAAGGACGGCAAAAAAAAATGTTTAAAATTCTACACACACCATAAATCACGAGTACCTAAATCTCCTGGTGATGCATAATATCGTGATATTATTATCGATTCTCATTCCCCGCAGTTTATGGACGTTTGAACAACAATAATTCCTCTTTATTGAAGGGATTTCCCATAGTGTAAGCAGAGTATTCTGCAACGATTCGCAAAGGGTTAATAAACTATTAACTTATTATGACGACAATGTTACTGTGATAGAAATATATTTTTTAATGATAATATGTACATTAACACATTTTACAACCTAGTTATGCGATTTGGTTGGATATGCTTCTGTAGCTGTGCAATAACCGAAAAAAGTTATTTTATTTTTAAAAATTTTTTTCTTTGAGAATAATTACAACTACGCCGATATGTGTGAAACACTGAAACGTTTATAGGAGAAATTGCATATAATTCGCGAACGGTTTGAAAATATCTTGAACGTGATTAAAAATTTAACAACAGGCGTCTTCTATTTTTTTGTTCAATTTTTCATCTTATTTTTTTTTATTTAAACATTGCTCAGCAATATATCGCAGGTTTCAACTATTATAAGAATATTGAGAAAAAAAGTAATTTGGAAAATTTAAATTATACACAAAAAAAAGCAAATTATATAGCCTGTAAGGAAAGATAATATAATATTATTTTTTTGTTGATATATGAGAATAATATACTGTGAATTTAAAAAGGTTCAATAGGCGGACTCGCGTTATGGTGATAATTTAGGGCAGTTGAAAATAAGGCGGGTAATGTCGCAAATCATGGGGAAGTTGGGGGTGTGCAGATCAGGGAGTCATGCAATGAAAGTGTAAAGGAACGATATGGGAGTAAGGTGGTGTGGCCAAATCGCGGAGACGGGAGGACCATGTTATGAAGTTTACAGAGGGATTAAGGTTGTGAAATCAGCTGGCTGTGGTGGATTGGTTGGAGATATATTATTTCTTTATACGACGAGCACAAATACGTGGCGAAATTAGGTGTTAGCGTTTCCCAGTGTTTCAGCCATAAATTGGTCATATAAACCCAACGGTTAGGGATGAAGTCAGACCGCGGAACCGCTATATACTGGAGGGCCATTCGAGGGATGCAGTAGACTTGGCGAGCTTATTTGCAAATTACTCGTTTCCCGCAATACCTGTACGGCCGCGGGAAAAGATTAGGCTAAAAGGTGTCTGATATTGATTATAAGAGGAGAATGCTGTAATTTGAATACCTACCTATGTTTGTTTACAATTGAGAGCAGCTTGAAGGCAGAAATGCTATTCATTTATTTGTACATATTTTTTAATCGTAGAATTTTACTTCACACGATAAGCATAGGCACATAGGGGGGGGGGGCTTTAGGGGCTAAGCCCCCAAAAATGACCATAGCCCTCCCAAACATTTCGTACATTTTGTTTTAAGCGTATTCAATATTATCAAAGTAGGCCATATTAGCCCTATTAGCCCCTCCAAATCTCAAACGCTATTTGTGCCTATGACGATAGGTATAACACTATTGAACATGATCCGTAGAAGGCCAAAGTCATTTCGGATTTTAGAATGATTCGATTGTAATTGTTATTCCTAATATACATAAATAATTGGTTATTATTTTAAGCCTTTTTTTATATTACATTATAAAATTAATCAACTTGTTTGGGATTCTATTGTAAACCACAGATTTTTTCAAAAAAATGATTATTATTGCGACCTTACAGCTTCTTTAAATACCTACCAATTTAAAGGTAATATTATTGTTAATATAAATTTGTCTAGATAAATATAAAGAAGAAATTTGTTTTTATCTGCATAAAAAAATAGCAAATAAGTATTTCATGGCATACTGCAGTCGTGCTCATAACGTATCCCCCCCCCCCACACCATATTATGTTCTATGGGTAAATACTAAATTCATTGTAAATATACGTCGTGGTAATATAATGTTTAAAAAAAAATTACTAAATACGTCTAAAAAACAGTCTAAATCATGAGTACCCGTCACAGTTGTGTCGAGTATGCGTCACAGTTTTCGTATATACCTACTAAATATAACACATCTCAAAATCACATTTCTGCGTTGCTGCCGTCACGCAGCCGATCGATTGGAAATAACTCGACAATAATATTATAGTAACTATACATTATTATTATACCCATCAGAGATATTGGATATTTTTTTACCGTTTTGATTTTGTTCATATTTAAAAGTGAGTAAGTACCTGCTGTCAGTAAATTACTTATACGATTCCATTGTTCTTGAATGTCTTTCAAAAATCTTGTAAAGGCAAATAATAATGTGTATGTGTAGGTATTTTTGAATTAAATATACATAATATTCGATCTCTAGATAAATAAATTTCGGTATTTGTTTGAAACTTTCATATTTAAAATAGATATACCGTTTAAATCTTTATCTAGATATAAGTCTCATCGCTGACTATTCAATCGTGTTCCTTGAATCACCTTAATTATCTCTGTGAGAAATTAATATAGGTGTTTAAACGTAGGCTTCTTCAACAGTTATATTTATAATTTTTAAAACAATTTTAATTTAATGACATCAGCTTAAAAAAAAAATTTTGACATTTTCAAAATACTTGTACCTACTTAAAATATTTTTAGAACAGGTTATGACTTATATTTATCACCAATATTTTTATATTGATTGGTTGTTTATTTTCACAATTATCTTATATCAAAAAAATTTAAGAATGATCATAGTGGATATGATGGATATGTTATATAATAATATAATATATCGCCCGCCGCAGCGAAGAAGGTCGTATCTCTGTTTTCACAACTTTTTTTTTCAAGTAGTCATATATGTTTTAGTGTAGTTCCCGCGAAACTGATAGTAGCATAAAACAATCAAAGACGTTCTATACAATAAAATTCAGTTACTACTGTCTTCGTGGGAACTACACAAAAAAAGTTATGACAACTTGAAAAAAAAATGTTTGGTACTTTTTACCGACATAATATTGATTATTATGGATGGTGGCGAATAACAAACCTGGCGGTACTATAATGCTATACAGTTTTCATATGACCGGCGGGCAGGGGCGGATTTACCCATAGGCCACCAAGGCACTGGCCTAGGGCGCAATATTTTTGGGGGCGCAACTTTTTAGTTAATTTTTACTTTTTAGTTTTTCATAATTTTATTTACCTGAATTTATATTTTATATTATTTTTTTTTTTCGTATACAACTTGCATGAAACTAGAGAATGGCTCACGTAGTCATGTCGCAGTAACGTTTTAATTTATAATCTATAATAACCTTGCCGTTTGAGTTTAATCCTGCGACCAGCGCGCGCCGCCACCGCTAGAGGTTCGACATCGACACTCGACGAGGCAGTTGCCGGCGTTGCCTATGTTAATACATGGGAGATGGTATACGGGTGTGCGGCGTAAACACGTACAATATTGTGAATGGCGCATGCGCAAAACGCCAGCCAAGGCGGTCAAATATACTGCCTCGGGCCGCCGAGTACATTACTACATAGTACATTGTATATTATAACCGCTCTACTAGCTAGGTGGGGGACATCTGCTCGCACAGTGCTTACTGGAATGACCCGCCTCACCCCGCAACCGGCACCACAATTAGAATACTGGAATTAATTCTGGAAATCAGGTGTCTTGATAAAGTAATATTAATAATAATAAACATTGCGACGAAATCTGCTAATCGATTACGATTATAGAAACTAGAGTGCTCACCCCCAAATCATAGATAATTTTGCTATAGATAAATCAAGGCGCAAAATGATTGTACAAGTGTACAAATGTACCTATGCAAAATTGTATTAATATTTATTTTTTTAGTTGGTATGTATAAATATAAAAATACCTAAATACAATTTTTATAGTTTTGTTTTAGTTCATGGAACATTACTCCCCCCCCCCCCCCCGTGGGAGCATGCCAATGTACGGTGCGCTAGTGTTGTAATGCCTAGGGGCGGAAAAATGGTAAGTCCGCCTCTGCCGGCGGGGATATAACAGTATCAAAAAATGTTTGACCAACACTTTTCAACAATATTTTTATAAAATAAAAAAATAACTTGTAAGTAGTTCCATAAGTCGTAACCAATTTTGAAATTTGTATTATTGTACAGAAGGTATTATGCACGTATCAATATTTTATTTCACTATTTAGTATTTAGTATTTACCTTCTATTTGTAAGGATAGAACTTTCCATTGTCATAATGGATTTAGGTTATGAGTATATGACGTCAATCGTTGATGATATTATATAAATATGGTATTTTCATGTTTGTAAATTGTAAATATATACTCACTCACAAACTGTCAAACTGTGTTTACATTCCTTGATGTAGTGCACTAGTGTAGCTAAATGTTACATTTATTACAGTATTCACTATTCACATATTATAAAATCATATTAAAATCCCTTATTTGAGTCAAATATTTAAATAAATTGTATTATTATAATTTATTGTATTTTTGGGTTTAGCTATAGGTACTAGAAAAAAAATAATTAAAACTGTTGCGCTTGTGTTTCTAATCAATTTTTCAAACGTAAATATTTTTAAGCTAATTAAATAATATCTATTAAATATTTTTAAGCTAATTTAATAATTTTTATTAAATATATTTAAACACGAAATAGTTTTGTAAGTTCTAATGTTTAGGATCTAGATACTTGATAGTGTATTTGTTTTTATGTAAGTAGGTAGCCTACGCTTGCTAGCATTATACATACAACTGTACATTGATAAACAATAGTGGATATGACGCTCAATTAATTTAAATATAGAGCAGTCCAAACTTTTTTTAGAAAGTTAAGTCTTGACTGTTTTTGGCAGAATGAAAGTTTCTAGGTTTTATATAATAGTTTTAGTTTCTAAACCTAAGTTTAGATACGCATCTTATATCCATACGTAGTAAGTTACTTGTACTTACCCAGTTGGGATTTTTGACTTGGTAAACAATACGAGAATGATAATATTATTCGTAACATTGTTATTATCTACAATTATTAACTTTGAATCAAATGAGAATAAAATATAATTTGACGTTTAGGAACCGAGAATTTACCACGCTTCCTGTCCTGACTCCTGAGTAAAGTAAGGCTTTCCTAATTTGTTAATATTATTATTTTATAGATTTACCCACTTTCACTTTCTTTAGTGATGCGTCCATATATTGTACCTACATGAAGTTACATATTGTACAAGGAAAAGACAAAAAAATAAATGTTTTGTAAAATAAATCTTAAACAAAAAAAAATAATTGTGGCAAATAACCTATGGCTATATTAACCATCATTAAACAGCATAATAGTAGCTTTGTTTAAATAAAGATAATTATTATACATCATGTACCTATAGATATTATTATATAGGTATTACGATATTATATTGTATGATGAATGTTTTTCCTAATGTTCATAGTTAATTATTGTTATATACCTACTTATTATAAGTATTATAATAGCATTATTCGAACTTGTGTAAAAACGAAGAAAATGTGATGAACTTTCTGTTTTATATACTTATCTGTATTTTATACAATTTATTTCTTAATACCACTAATTAAAAAAGTTGCGTTGGCCGTTGATAATATGATAAATAAACTATGGTTTATTATTGGCTAAAAATATCGACATTTGCAATAACAAGCAATATTATTAGATTTTGTGCGTGTCTAGCAGAGCATGTACAGCGTCAAACTGCATCTGGAATCCAGTTTTCGGTTCCATTGTCGATCTGCATATTTATGTGGGCTGTGACGGAGTCACATTATTGTCGTCTGTAGTATTGCTGGGGGCCAAGTTTTCGAGTTCATCGTGATAAAAACGTTTCACAACGTACATCATTAATAAAACGATCACTGAAATAATCAATAATAATATTATGAGACGATTCGGTTAATGGTTTCCCGGTAAAACCACCGAATTTTGATACATACGACTAGAGATAAGTCCAATTCCCAAGAAAAACAATGGTTGATCAGATACAAAGGCCGCACTAATGTAGTAAATGAATATATGTATTAAAACCATTAAATACATCACTAACCAATGCTTGATGTTTTGAACATTTTGCTGAAAAGAAAATTTAAGTTTTCACGATTAGTTAGGTACAACGATATTGTATAGGTAATAAGTTCATAATAATATATGATATTATTATCATTGTATTAATTAATCTCAATATCGCTTGTATGTATTATAATCATACTTGCTAAATATTTAAACATTAGTATTCAGTGGCGCCCAACCCTATAACTAGGTGTAGCGGTCGCTACACCTTGAAAATAAGGGGTGGGTGGGTATAATAACATAAAATAGTTAATTTGAAATAATATGTTCATTATTAATCACAGATTATATT
>NC_042494.1:20514662-20576885 GCF_005508785.2 Acyrthosiphon pisum | reverse complement strand
CCTTGAAAATAAAGGGGTGGGTGGGTATAATAACATAAAATAGTTAATTTGAAATAATATGTTCATTATTAATCACAGATTATATTGGTTCATACCTTAATATTTACTAATATTATCAATCAAAATATGATAAAATGTATAAAATAATATAATTTTGAGTTTGTGAGAGAGTAGGGTAGGGTGGGTAAAATTATTCCTTGCTATACCTGAAAAATATTTCTTGGGCGTCACTGTTAGTATTTAAATACTTTTTCTGTATTTCAAATACATTTGAAATACTTTTGAACAGAAGTATTTCAAATCATAGGCGTGCGCAGACATTGCTTGCAGGTGGTGCATTTCATTTTTACTATTTATAGGTAGCTCTATTGTTTTTGCTATCATCTAAAATATTTTCCTAAACCTATAATATTAGAAATATTTGGTGCGATTTCACTTGAAATAATTTTTTACTTTATTTTGTATATTTTTAAAACAATGAGAACCTTAACACATATTATACAAGAATATAACCAACATTATTCATCATAAAAAAAATATTAAAATAACCAATATCATTTATTAATAATTTATTTATAGTTATAATATAGGTCAGAGAATAATACAATTTAATAGGAACTAAAGTTCAAGACGACGTATCACGTATGGCAGGAGTTAAGATTTTAAATTCTTCGATGATTTCTTCATAATCTAAGTTTGTAGCCATTTCTTGTTCCACAAATATCATTAATAAACACTCAAGACGTTCTTGTAACATTTGATTCCTCAATTTATTCTTGACTAAACTTAATTTTGAAAACGCTCTTTCACAGCTACAGCTAGTAAGCTAGTAACCGGAATTGTGACAAAAAGCGATAGAGTTTTAAAAATGTTTGGGAAACTTTTAGATAAGTCATTTTTTTTTAACTTGTCTAGCCAATTATGAATTACCACAGTAGAAGACCCCTGGTTAAAATCTGGTAGTGATTTAAAAATATTATACTCTCCTTCAATATCTAAGGCACTCAAATCAAATGTAGTTGAGAGTGTTGTTATATCTGATTTACTCAGTTCAAAATTTATAAGATGATCAAATGCAGTGATAAGAGTCAATGTTTCCTGACTGAAACGCTCTTGAATTCCATTTAACAAATCATCCAAAACTACAAAATAAACAAAGTGTTTCATTTCACTCTTTTTATACAATAAATAGTGACATGTGCATGCGCGTTAGTAAAATGACAGACGTATCATGATGCCCCTATACAACGTGATCGCTACTACGAATTACACACACTAATGTTCATCTACTTACAATACATACACAAGACCCAGATAAACAGAAATATAAAATGCCTAGTTTTTACTCCTTAGAATTGATTACGCTCCAGCCCCCTTAAACAAATAATTAGTTTTAAGAATTAAGAACCTGAAAACAACAAAGCTAAAAAAAATGTATTTAGAAGTATTTGAAATACTTTTTGAATATATTTGTATTTGTATTTAAAGGGTTAGCAAAGGTATTTAAATAAATATTTTAATACTTTTTAACTGAAGTATTTAAATACCTATTTGAAATACTTTTGAAAAGTATTTTTAATAACATTGGTTATAATTTTATTAAATAACAAGTGATTTTTAAATAAAATATATGAGTTCCTCCATACAATATGATGTATGCTTAAATCATTGTTTATTATTTAAAAATTGACATAATAATTGTCAATATTACAGCATTAGCTATAGGGATTCGTAAAAACTACTGCACACAATTTGATCTAACTTTTTTTTCAAATTCAGGTAGGACGCATCTTTACATAATAATTATATTTATTATGAGTACCTACTCGTTACAAAATAATTATTTTTAATTATTGGTCTAGCACCAATTCATTTAAATTTTATTGAAAAATCATAAAGGTGCTGTGCTAATTTAAATTTTTAATATAGTTTTATTTGCGTTGTTACATCGGTATTTTCAACTCACTTCGTGTATTGATTTCTTCAGACGAAGGTTAAAGTAAAGAAGAATAATTTCCATAAATGACGAAGCACATAAACCATGTATAGTGTTTATTCTATTGGTTGAGGTTTCTTCGGTTTCATTATCTATGCAGGCAGGAACGCATCATTATAAGTAATAAATTATGAAAATAATGAAATTAATAATTATATTAATCCAACGAATATTATTGTCTTGTTGAAAGATGTTGACTGTTAAAATATCAGAATAAAATATATTTTTATTTTATTTTTGTCAGCTGGAACTAAATACTTACATAATTCTGTGATTCATGTTATTATATTTTATGGATGTTCTTCTTATTAAAAAATTACATTCAATGTATGGTATATTATAATAGTATCTACCTATATTTTTATTTTAATAATTTATTCAATAATCGATTATGATCAAATTAAAGACACATAGGTACACTGCAGAAATTCGTATTTTCAATATTTAGTATTTACCTATGTATAGCCTAGTAGAAAATCATTTATGAATATTGTGATTAGTATTCAGTACATAATATTTACTTTTATTATTTTCGTGAAAAATTATAATATCTCCTACGTGAATTACTATATATTTTATCACAACAACAAAAAAATTAGTCAAACACCGTGTAAAAAATGGCTAAGTAAAATAAAAACCAGATCTATTTAAGCACTATAACGAAGTGATATCATGAATAAATGATAAGTAAATTGAATACTACACTTAGTACACTCATGTTTGTTGATTTGTATTATTATTTTTTGTCGATATATGTAAATGAACGTTTGTGTGTAGATTAGGAAGAAGACATCCTAATTTAAAAATGGTTAAATTTGGTTTTCTTTTATTCATCTGATATTAGTACGGATAAGTTAGGTTAGGATTTTGTGTTAATTGATTATATTAATCCACCATAGGTGGAATACGACAAATGTGGTATAACTTTGATACTTTAGAGTTGAATCATACACTTAACTACGTACAAACAGCACGGGGTCTGCGGTCTACCTGAGATAGATTGTCTAAACACCTGATAATATACTGCTACGAATCAGAATTTTTATTCCGGGCAACATTTTGAACACCACACTCCGAATATTAAATAACGAATTCAACAAATTTAGAGTCATATAGAGTTGATACATTTAACGAGCAATGAAGTTCACGGGATCAGCTAGTATATTATATATATTATATAGTAAATTGTATAAAGTACGGACAACAATTGTTTGTGTAAATACTGAGTAAATATTGAGTATTTACACAATAATCTATAAGAACGGTAATATTGTTTATAGTACCTACGGTAATTTTGTCATATTTTCCCAGATTACTAGATAAAAAACATTGGCAATGCTGATGCGACGATGACGGCTACCGTGATTTAAAATTTAATATAAATTTCCATTAATAAAATCGCACTTTTTCATTTATTACTTAATTTCTAAACGTACGATTTTGATGATTCTTACAAAAGCACGTTCTTCGTGATATTTCTGATGTTTTCGAGTTTACTAGGAGTTAATTGGTGCGTTAGAAAATTAGTCATGTCATATAACAAATTTACCTGTATTTTACACAGTTTAAATAGGCAACTATTCTGTTTCGATATACTATACACATTACGTCATTGCACACACCGTTGTGCAGTTACTTTTTTTTTTCACTTAGCTCGCACCACGGTCGTGGCGCTGGATCATAATACAATGCCATGCCACCGCTATTTATTATTTTTTACTTAGATATGTGCTGCGTTTTAGAATTATTTACCTACCTACGCTATTACAGAATAAAATATGAATAACGCGCTCCGTTCAAAATCTGACAAAAGTTAAAAACTTCGAGAAGCTTTATTAATCATTTTTCAAACTTTGGATAGAACAATTAGGTTCTTAATTCGATACTGGATGAAAAGCGAAAGCGGTATCTCATTTTTTAAAGCGAAATTATCTTTATCTTAAAAAATAATAAATTCGGACACTTTTTTTAAATAAAAACAGTTTTGATAAAATCACGAGCTAAAAATACATACAAAATTAAAATATAGGTGTAAAAAGAAGTATACTTACTCGAAGGTAATAAACGAGCCTTTATTCCGAGTACCATTGCCAAATATATTATATTCAATACGATGGCTAAGAACAAAACAACCTGAAATTATAAAATAAGATATCAATCAAAATATATAATATAGTATAATGCTGTAGGTACAATATCGAAGCTTGGCTCAACCTAAATTTTAATAGAGGCATGGTAAAATCTGCGTACATAATTAATTATAATATTATGTTCGTGGAGATAATTATAATTTTATTCGTCTTGTTTGTGTTATAAAATTAAAAATATTTGTGTACATATCTACTTAGTGTTATTTACTATGTTTAGTAGTATTATGTATTTAGATTTTTCATGAGCACTGTGTACTGTGAAATATTATATGAGACTATTATCATTAATTATAATACTCTTGTAGACATCCATAACACAGTTATACATTTACATTTAGATTGTATATCGATGTGTTTAAAAAAAAAATTATGAGTCGCACTTTCCAATTTTTTTAGTATTAAGGAACTTAAACACTACCTAATTGTTCTATTCCTACAACATATGGGCACCGACATTATACACGCTATGTTCACTGTTCAGTGCTCGAATTGGGTGGTGCGCAGGGGGACGGAGCTCCCTTACTATGCTAACTTATCATTTATCGGTGTTTTTGAATATTTAAATTTTTTTATACTTATCAAAATATGTGGTCTCTTTTGAATCAAAAACAATAATTATTAATTTTGTTATCTATTTAGTATTATTGAATAAACAGGTAGATTATTATTCATTTTTTTTCTACAGTAACAATGTAAGATGTAGATATTGCTATGAAAATTTATTATACCAATCTGGAATTCAAAATGTATTGCTGAAAAGTGGTATTAAAAATGTATGTAGATAAGTCAGGAGCGTGGGAGTAGGGGGGCAAGGCCCCCACGGGTCTGTGTTGAGTAAATTTGCCCTTGGAACGCAGTTTTTAAATCGTTAGATTGCGCTCCTTTACTCAATTTTTCCCCATTCGAGCACTGGCTATGTTCAAATGTTCAATGTCCATATAGAAAGTTTAGAAATCCTAAATCAATTTAACTTTTAACTATGATGGCGACGACAAGATATGGGGTAGATAGAGAAAGGGGTATGGGCATTAGGAATAAGCTCTCTTAAAGATACTATTTCAAAGATTCTATCTTGTTAATGTACTATTTATAGTATTTTACATTTTAATGGTAACTGATGAGTAGTAGGTAAAACCACGAATAGAGGCGTCGAAATAAATGGTTTGTTTTGTTGTCTTCGTGACTATAATAGGTACGTTTAGAAACAGGGACTTTAGCACGCTCACAGAGTGAGCTTTCCTAGCCAGTTTATAATTATTTAGGTGTCTATCCTATTCCCCCTTTGGCCTTTTTCATTCCTAGATCCATCCCGTGATTACTAATAATTAAAAATAGTAGGTTTCATACAAGACGTATTATAGGTACTATTTATACTACAATAGTGCAATATTATCTTATGCTATCTAACCACCTTTACCTTTGGCTTCGGACTTAACCGTATATATTATGGTACCTAGGTATATACAATTTGTTATTTGTGCACTGCTAAACCCGTGAGCGGTACGCCAGTTCACCATAAATAAATGTAGGCATATGTTATCGATAATCGATAAAAATAATAATAGTATTCGTTTTGCCATTATATATTATAATAATATTATTATAACATTAGACGCATTATTGCGTTAATGAGATAGGTAACTCAAGTGTTCAAACTCTAAATTTATTATTTCTGTACACTGAACAGCGCAACGGCTCATACATCAAACTATAAAATTATTATTATATCAACACATATATTATTAGTAATAATTTATTACCTATATTATTTATAGGTACTCACCATGTTCAATATAGCTATGATTTTTGTGCCACAGCGTATGTCGATGAAACCGAAACAATATTTGTTCGTGTCCTCCGCCGTCATTGTGTTTTGGGTTGAAGAAAAAAACACTTGCGCAGATCACAGTCTAATAATTGTCGCGGGGTTCAATAATATTAGGTACTATAATAGTATAATATAGGGTCACCCTCGCGTGCCCCTGTAGATTGTTCAAAATGCCAACGTGCCGACGTGCAGCAACACGTAGGTAATAATGATGACGCGTGCTGTGTCTCAAATGTGTGTATACTACATAGGTTAGGCCTCGTACAGTTATATGCCCGAGTATTATTTGCTTACGCCCACCATATTATATAATATTAATTATTATTAACCCCAACGACGACGCCAAATTCTCGACGAAAAAAAAACTTTATCATATAATATAATATTGCAGTAGGGTGCGTGCGTGAGCGGATTCGCAATTTTTTTTTTTATGGAAACAGTTAGTTTTATTTTAAGCTACTGCCAATGAGAGGACAACGGGCGCACGGCAGCACCGATCGTTATGTGGGTCTTTCGCCGGTCAACTTGTATTCTACACAGATAGGTATTATTATGCTTGGATATTATAAATATTATTTTCCCGTATCCGCGTGATCGCGTAAAAGTACAAAGAGACCGCGGTGTTTGTACTTTTGCAAGTTGCTAAGTCGTGGAGACTATGGAAACGCGTGTATTTGTATATATACCTACGCCCGTGGTTTCGCAATAAAGATACAAACATTGTATGTGACAGCATAGTCGCGAATAATATAATATTATCATAATCAATCGCGTAAAATAATTATTATGTATAGAATCGTATAAGTATGTACGATAGTTATATTATATACCTATGTATGGATGTTATGTGTACAAAGTGATTTGAAGTTCCGCCCCAATTATTTCGACCAGTTTTATAGTAAGTACAAGGTGGCTTATTTATCGCGAACCACCTAGGAATAATATTTTAGAAACTGGAACAAATTTTCGAAAGATTTTGTAATAACAAATATACCTAATAATATATTGACAATCGCAAAAAAAAATGTATGATAGAATATTGGTTTAGGAGGTTTAAAACAAAATTTCCAATTTTTTGTTTTCGCTATCATACACTATTTCTTGTTTACGATAAAAAAAAATCACTCTGTATAGGCTATGTACAATATAATAATATAGTATACATTATCATGTAATATAGTACATAGTACCTAAGTAAATATAGTGACCTGTGAACGAAACTGTTGTATAATATTATTATGTATTAATGTGGGTATATATAAAATGTATTATTATAGTTATATACCTACCCTACACAGGACAATACTATTATATTAGTTTTTTATGTTTACAGTACTTTGGACGCCAACATAAAAAATGATATTATATAACATATAGAAACAATTATTTTTGTTTATCGTGATAAACTGTTCAATAATTTCAAGTCAAATCGTAAATTATAGAATTGAATAATTTCTGTTAACGTATTGTAGGTAACGCATGGTCACGGATATATTATTATCTTTAAATCACCATTACCTAAGTTGAACTAATTACAAACGGCAAGTTTCGCGTACCCTACAAGATCGATCGTAGGTACTTCTACTAGCTGTTTTGTTATAATATTAATTAATACCACTATATTCTATTTGCATAGAAGTTAGAATAAGTGCCTATTAAAGGTTAATAAAAAAATATTTATTATTTAAATTTTCCAAATCATTGAAGTCCAAACACAAACTTAAAATATGATGGGGCCACTCTCAGAAAAAATGGGTTTCGTGTTTTACATAAAAATTATAAAATTGCTTATATAGTTAAAACACATTTTTTAAAATCATGAACGTTGGATATCCCTATTATTATAATTTATATTATAGTCACCTATATAAAATATAATAATATTACAAATCGTTTCTAATAATTCAATTTTAAATATGATTATATCAATTCTTATTGTATCGATCAATCGATTAATGATTATCACCACCAATAAATATTTATACCTATTGTTGGCGTAGTAAATCTTATAAACATTGGCAATATTGAACACGTCATATTGCAGCACATTATAGGTATTGGGTGGCATAAGTAGTAAATCTTCGTCAAAGTTTTCTGACCGGCTGCGAACGCGAAACATTAAACAGACGATGTTTGATTTTGACACTTGTTGCCGTAATAGTGTCGACGAATACCTGCAGTTCGTTTTTTTTTTTTTAAATTTTACATAGAAATGTTTTTGGATTGGATTAGGTTAGGTAACCAATTTTTACGAGTTTGATTTTCGTAATGCTTTGTTTATAAAATGTTCTGTAACATGCTACTTATAATAGTTAAATATAAAGTTTTGGCAAACACCAAACATTATAAGATGAGAGTAATCACTAATATATTAATTATTTATAACATTTTGATTTTTACGATTTTCCATTAAAACTATAAAAATATTCAATTTAACAATTTTTTACGTGCCTGATTCGATCGAAGCTTTCGAGTTTGGACGATAACGGCAATGACATCTTTCGGCAAATTTTAGAACCATTCTCAGTGCACAAAGAGTCCGTGACCGCTGATAACTTTTATCGATAGACTGCGCTGTCATACGTGTTTTGTAAGTTGTTTTTTTTTCGTGACCAACTACCCTATAATGTAGTGTGAGATAATGATAAAATAAAATCTTACTATTGAAAATTAATATAATATTATAAATTAAAATCGTTTGTGACTTGTTGTGATTATAATAATATTATTGATTATATTATTACCAGTGAAGTTAAAGTAGCATTACTGTACGCTCTCTTACAGTGGCGTATTTCTAATGGAAGGTGGAGAGTTCCCCCTCCAGAAATATTGGAAGACCTCAAACTCTAAACATGTCAATATTTGCACTACACTCACACCTACATCTTATACAAACGGTCAGATCGGTACCTTCGAAAATTTGGACGACTTCAGCCGAATATGAAATATATAGAGTCGAATACGAAATCAGATGATATAGTCTGACCTATTATAATAAGTACTATAGGTATTCGTAAAAAACTATTTTCTGCTAATTGTTGAGACCATTCGGCTTTCACCATTGAATCTTTCAATAATCAGTTATCACCATTATTATTATTAGGTATTTATTCTATAGAGTATAGACTGTTCTTGATTATCCAATTTTACATGTGTGTTAGGTACCTAACTATGTTATGTTATTCTCGAGTCTTGACGAATGCCGACGACACGTAAGGTTTTATCTTATATCAAATTAGTTAATATAAAAAGAAAACTAGAACTTATAATATAATTTGTGATGTGTTTAGTTTGAATTCTTAAATAATTATTAATTATTAATTATAAAATCAGATTAAAAGTGAGTTTAAGTATTTTATACTGTTTTATAAAATTATTTCATTATTATGACACTCCCCCCACCCACCAATAAGCTTGTAAATACGCCACTAACCCTTTCACTCAAGCCACTGTCTGTCAAGCCTTTTACATTTTTTATAAAATATATAACTTATTGTATTTGATTATTATATTCTTGTTATACAGATGTAATTATTCGTTTTTCTTAACAATAAAAAAGGCACTTCTTGTTTAATGGGTTATCAATTCTCATTTTTTTGTTAAAACGTGGTTAGTAGGGTACTTATAAATTGTATATTACTATAGAAGTTATATATACTTTTATTTTTACTTCAAAAATTATTTATATTTTATCGATTTTAGATTCTGAGCGGAACAAGGGAGCAAGTGGTTGTACAATGGTGTTTATAATAATTATTTTTTTATCCTGTACTTATACAACATTTTTACCAGAAGGAGTACTTCGATTTCAACATATAGTAGATTATATTTTAGAAAATTGGATCAAGGTGGTACTTTAGAGAGGTAATTTTTCGATTTTATCAATAATTATTTAATGCCACGGGAAAAACTACCGACTAATTACGAAAAACTGCTAAAAATGGGATTTGAGATTTTGAGATTTGTTTATCTCCATAGCAACGAATAAAAAATTATAATATTATAATATTAATTCAACTTACAGGCTAATAATAAATAATAACAATATAAAAAATCCAAACTGACAAACAGACTCCGCTCAGAATCGTTTTTCTTATACAATGATATTATATCATTGAATTCAAGTTTAATACAATCCATTATACATTGACCCACTTGTAACCTACTGTATAGCAGAGTGACATCCACTTACCCACTTTTTTTTCAAATATATAATATTATAATTTATATTGTAACATTAATAACAGCCAACCGGTACCTATCTTATAATATTTAAATACATAAAATAAAATACATACCTAGGTCTGTTCCATATTTTAATTTTTAATTTTAGCCACACATAAATGTACAGTAGGTACCTAGTACCTAAATGCATGATACACATAGTTATTTATTAAAGATAAGTATATAGCCTACTCATTGGTGTCTATAAAAGTTGATGAACATATAAGTGATATAACTAATACCAATAATGATAATAAAATATAAGCATATTATAACGTCCAGTGATCCGATAATTATTTTTTTTTATAATTCACATAGGTACATGCGTCAATTTCACAAGTCACAACCACCACCTCGTGGTGCGAATATTTTGTTACCTATGTCCTATAATATATTATTATACCAATTCCGAAGTAGGTATAGGTAGGTACCTACCATATACATAATATAATGCCTAGTCTTTAATAATATATATTTTCAAATTGTTTTCATGTAGGTCTTATACCTACACTTGTCGTAATAAATAAATGATTGAAAACAATTATTTCACCGAAATTTCCTGCTGAATAGTGTGTACATAAAATGAACAAAAGTATTTGTAACCATATAAGTAAAATGAAAAATGTTTAATTCAAATCAAGTTTTTATATTATCTATTTGTTTTTTTAAATAAAAACATCATATATCATAATATATGTATTAATATATAGGTATATTATTATATTATATAACTGACGGTAAACTAATAAAATAAAATTAATGTATAATGCGTTTGAAATAAGAATTATAGGTAATCTAAAAAGTGAAAAGTAACACGTTCGTAAAAATTAAAATTCAAAATAACTTAAAATCACGTTTATTATTAGGCTTCATTGCTTAATATGAACATATTTTAAACCTATATTTGATTGTTGTAACAAATAAAGTCAATAACTAGATATTATTATTTTATAGCCGCTAGAACATAAAACGAAATAATAATATATTAGTATTTTAGAACCATGGATGAAGTAAACAACCATGCCTAAAAGTAAGTAGGTACGCACATTACTGTCCTTATATAAAAATATAAAATAAATCCTAAACAACATAACCTTGTACCTTTTCCTATAGTTATTTATATAGTTACTTATTACTATCATAATATGCTTTTTAAGTTTTAAGATATATTATTCAGTACTCATAGAAAATATATTGTAAAAAGTAAGTCAAATCCAATACGATTTCCTTTGAAAAATTTGTACGATATATAGAAAATTATAAGTTAATACAAAATGAACTAAAAATGTCGTGACATGGGTTCGTGCATCAATTTATAATAGTTGTCATGAATTAAATGTTACTACACATGCGATACAAATACCTGTAGGTGCTGAAGGGTTGCAGGGAATTTCAAAGAATTATGTTAAAAAAGAATATTAAATTGGAAATACGATGCAAGTTTAATAGGAAACATGGACAGGTAAGAAAAATTCTAAGCTTTTAAATAGTAAGTATAAAGTTGTACTAGGGAACAGACGGCCGCGGCGGACGAGCGAATTATAACTCAATATTCAGACCGTTCACACAGTAAGTGAAAAAACCACGTAGGTACCCATATGCATATTTCTTTCATGCCCCAAAAGGGTCAGTTGACAGTTTATTGTAGACAATTCACAACGGGAAGTTAATTTTCTAGTGCAATGATAATTTTCACGATCGAAATCCTAAACGATGACGTGATGAAATGTAGACATCAGCTCATACAATATACGTGTTATAATAAATGTTCATTATTTATAGATATAAATATAATGTTCATTATATTTATTTGTTTATTTATTTATTTATGTGTTTCTGATGTACATTTTCGTCGTTTATAAATAAAAAAGTTAGGCAAGTGGATATCTTTCTACTATACAGCTAGGGCCGCATTTAAGTGTGGGGGGGGGGGGCACTGGCACTGGCAATATATTAATATGATCCATAAAGTAAGTACCTAAATATGTAAAAAAAACTTATATTATGATGAATATAAGCGGGGTTCAAGTGGCATACACTCATACACTCAACTGTATCTTTGCGGAGGGGATGGAGGAGGAAGGTTCATGAAATTATTAAACAATTTTTTTTAAAAAGAAGTACACATTATTGTACATATAACAAATATTCTTTTCTTTACTCATAATCTAATAAGTTTGCGAGAATCTCTCCCTTATTTTCCGTGGTTAGGTCCCTAAAGGGGGCGCCAATTTTTTTTTTGCACTTGGGCTTGAAATATCTGAATGCGGCACTGAGTACAGTATGTGTTTAGATGGGTCGCTGGGACGAATATGTTAAATGCTTTAATTTGAGTTCAGTGATATACAATCGTTGTATACGAAAAACGATTCTGGGCGAAGGCAGTCTGCTAGCCTATAAAATTACTTATTAGTTATTAGTAAGAATATTTTATGATATTATTGTTATTAAAATAATTTATTTTACTATTAGATATTAGGTTATCTAAAAAAATTGAATTTGAAAATGTCATAATGTAAAATATAATAATATGCTTAAAAAATTCAAATACTTACCCAAACATAATATTTTTATATTACAACAAAATAACTATTTCGTTCAACTTTTTTCTTTTGTAGGAAAAATTATGGGAAATCTTGTAATTCTTTTTTAAATTTTGTATATAAATAAAACATTTTCTATGAGTTACTAACTCAAAATAATTTGCAAATATTGTCGTGATTTTGACGAGTTTTGGCAAAATTCTAACTTCAGATGCTCATAAGAAACATTGTATAGATTCAAGCGCAACTTTTTTTTGATTTCCATTAAAGACAACTTATGAGAAACCTTGCATTAAATGTTCAAATTTATTAACCGAAAAAAAAATCTAATAATAATCGTCATTTTCTTATGCCTGTAATAGCTCAAAAAGAATTAAAATATTTTAAACATTTTATGGAGTATTAATGATGTTAATATACATATTCGGTGAATATTTCATGTATATACGGTTGTTTTTTTAGAATTACACCAAAAATTCGTTAATTTTGTTTTCTTTTTCCCGGCGCTTTTAAAAACTGCTGGAAATGTTCCCCAATGCACCATCTAAATTCACTTACATCGAACAAGATACTGAAGTTGAAAATCTAAGTACTTTACAAGGTGATGACGGACATAAAAATAAAAATCAGGAGGATCCACTAAAAAATATACTATATTATCATGTGTCACTGATTGTGAGTTCAATAAATCACGCGGACTATTGCAATATAATATTTTTACGAACATACTATAGATAGGTATAAATGTGTAGGTATAAATTGCTAATCCAAGCACATTCCTTTTGGATTCAGGACAAAACCACTCTTATAATATGTAGGTACATGGTATCTGACCTTCTAATTAATGATTTTAACTATTTATTATTATATATTAATGGCATTGTAGTTCCAAAATGAAAACTTTTAGCGACCACCCATGAAAGACGTCGATATCCACGCTTCAGACGCCATGACCACGACTGCTTTACCCGGGCCCATGCCCGTAAACGCCAACGAGTGCGGCGAGGACGAGACGGCCGTAGACCTGACGCTGTTCAAGACCATTGGCCTGCACCGTATGCTAGACCCTGGACCCGCGGGCCGTCGGTTACGGGCCACGTACAAGTGGATCGCTTGTCTGATCGTGACCATACAGCTGATGCAGATGGTAGGGCTGTACGCGTCGGTTAACGACCTGCAGCGGTTCGCGTCCTTGGCCGTGGTGGCGTTCAACGAACTAACGTGCTCGTTCAAGGGGATCTTGATGGTCACAAACGCCGACCGGATGCGTGCCGTGCTGGACGTCACCCAGTACCGGTACACGACGTGCGGTCACCGACAGCCGGCCAACATGCGGCTGACCAGCGCCACGGTGTCCACGCTGCTCCGGACGTTCACCATGATTGGCTACTGTATGCTGGTCGTGTGGATCATCGCACCGTTGTTCACCGGCGTCGGTTACGTACAGGTCGAACACAGTGACGGCACGACCGGTGCTTACCGGAAGACCATCGACAACATGTGGCTGCCCGGCATGTCCGAGACCGTGTACAACTGGCCGCCTGTCTGGGCCACCATCTACGTGACCGAGGTGGTCATGATGACGGTTGACATGGTCATCTGGATTATGTTTGACTGTTACCTGATCACCGTATGCTTCGTACTCAACGCACAGTTCCGGACTTTGGCGGCCGGGTACGAGACGATCGGCAGCCAAAGGTTGATTCTGCAGCGAGGTGTAGAGCTCGAAAAAAGTAGGTACTATACATCAGAACAAAGTAGGGGGGGGGGGGCTTGGGGGGACTTAGTCCCCCCCAAATGTCGGTCAAGTCGCCCCAGTTCAAAATCTAGTTATTAGTAGGTACTAATTTTTATATTCTGTGGTACTAAGCAATGTGGCCTATGAGGAGGGGGCTTGAGTCCCCCCAAAAAATGTAGTCGATTTACGCCTATGGATATTATACTATGCTTATATTGGTATCGAAAACTATCTGTGTTTTGTTGATCACAAACATTTTTATAATAGAAAAAGTATTTTTAGACTAACAAAAAAAAATTTCAAAAACAAACATTGTAATGAAAATTATGATGATAGGATAGATACGCATCAATATACATAAACCTAAATAATAAATAATAATTCGTCGAAATACAAGTTGAAGTTACACAAATTAATTTAAAACTGAAAATAACAGTAACTATTTAAAAAACTGTGAACTTAAATGATAAGATTATAAGTTTAAATATCCCAAGTCGTGTGATTGTGCATGCGATTACTGTACCAATATAAATAATGTCATAATATGGCTTTCTCTAATAATATATTTTATAATCCTTTTTTTTGGTATTGTACTTCGGAATATCTCTAGCTCTCTGCTGTTTTTATTTGTATTTCTTTATAATAGTCTTCTACTTATAATTTCCATTGAAACGTGGGGACGAATTTTTTTTCGACAAAATATTTTGCTAACACTTAACATTAACATTATTTTGTAATTGTTCGGAAAATGTCTATTGAATGAGAATTTTCAAAAAATAAATAAATTTGTATGTATTTGATTAATTAGTAGTTACTTTTGTTTGAACAATATTAATTTTAAACACCCATAAGTTATTGCGGGTTATACTCCTATGGGCTATACCTATGCACTACGGTTAAGTTAAATCATTTAAATTTTTTTAAAGTCTTAGTCTCCTTCAGTCCTTTTAATACTTGTATAATTTGAGCACTAGCATTCCAGATATTTTAGGAGTGCTTATACTTCCCAGTGACATCATTTTTAAAATACCAATAGAAAAACAAATTTTTCTGCTGGGTGTATGGTTCATCAGCGGTGATACTGATCATCGGGTGCACATCGTGTATAACTGTATAAGTCAAAGTGTAAAACGTTTTAATAAAAATAGACTAAATTCTATGAGATCGGTGTATGGGTCTAATAATTTGTGAATTGGTGTTGATGTTGCAGGTATGGGCGGAAAGAGCGATGACGGTGATATAGATTCTTTAGATTATTACGAAGAATTGATCGTTCACATAAAAGATAATCAAAATATAATAGAGTGATTATAAATAAAATTACACACTATAGTAATAATTACTCTCATACATAATAATTATTATGTAAGAGAGACTGCACCAGCATGATGTTGATTCACAAATTGCCCTAGTAATGAATAAATAAGATCAAAACGTGAACAAAAAATTCAGTATAATCTAGTACCTGTGTTATGACTTACTGTTATAACACTATAGTTTTGACTTTTGTTCATATCTGTGAATAAATAAACCTTTGTCTTTGTATTTTAAATTTTGTTAAACGTGTAATATAATTTGTGGTTAAAGGAAACATGATGAGTTTCTTGAAATTGTTCGGCCTGTGGTCATAACCCAAGTTGTCAGCAGTTCGATTTCAATCGTGGGATTAGTATTTCTCATTGAAATTGTGAGTACTTATTGTATTTTTTACGAAACATAATTATATAATAATTGCGAAACTACCTATAACATTTTTTCTGCTTTAGTTGTACTTTATGGGTGAGCCATTTACATTTGGACCAGTTTTAAGATTAATTTTTGGTCTTATCACTATTATTATCCAGTTCTATATTTATTGCTACAGTTTCAATTACATTGAAATCGCGGTAAGAAATAAGAATATACCTATATTACCATAATATATTATATACATTTTACATGTGATGCCTATTTGGCGATAAATGTATATCACATACGATTTTTGTATTTGCATAAAACAATGAACTGTAATTTCACATGATATAATTTTTTTTATAAATATCAATAAAATTTTATTTGTTGGGTAAAAAATCTTGAAAATTTAATACAAGGCTCCTAATATATTGTTACAATGATATTTAAAAAATATTAAAAATCCATAGACACAATTTTTTTATAAGCATTTAAAGTTAGAATTTTGACATTTACCAAATTTAAAATTAAAAAATGTTTTTATAGTTTAAAATGTTCAACTTGTATAGCTCAAGATTGAAAAGTTAAACAAGGTTATTCGCTGTAACTAAAAATATCAAAAATATAAAAACAAAGTTTTTTTTTTATTAGTATTTTATGTTCAAATTCGGAAGAAATTACATATTAAATAACTAAGAATAACGATTTTAGTTATTTTGTGGTAATTTTATTATGTTAATTTAACTTACCAGCTACCGTATTAATAATAAGTAATAACAGTATAATTAATATAATATAAAATATCGACATTGACTAATCGTCTCCGCTCAGAATTGTTTTTCATATAGAATGATATTATATCAAATTTAATAGCATCTACTATACAGTGACTCATTTGTAATCTACTGTACAGCAGAGCGACATCCACTTACCTGTTTTTTTTTTCATATTTGTATAAAACAATGTACTTACTGTAATCACATGAACCACATATTTATCATCATACTAAGTTCATAGTGGTAGAAACACCTATCAAACTATATGTACCTAGACGCATTGTGCACACGCCAAACCAATTTAGCTAACTATTTATAATATATACCAAAAGAGTAACTTTATTCTAAAACAATATAAACTTATGTATTATGGTGGTAGATACCACACATTTAGTTTTATATTAGCTTATAAAAAAAATTCAAAAATTCAATAATTAATAATAATTATCATAATATATTATGTAATTTACATTTATTAGTTAAAACAATGTAACATATTATTATTAAAAACAACTAATTTCTATATTAATTTATTCACCTCATTAAATAAAAATTATAAAATAAAACATCAACAATATAAGCTCATAATGCGTTAAATTATAGCTATAAAATATAGTTTGTTTATTTTTACTATTAGAAATGTACGTTGAATTTCGGACTGTATAGTAGTAACTGGACTGAGATGGATTTAAAATTTAAAAAAACTTTATTTTTGGGCATGAGCATGAACTCCACACACACGAAGGTTATGAAATTGTCACCAAAGTCTATCATCAATTTGGAAATGTTCGCTGCGGTAAGCATTTGATTGATTATAATATAAAATTAAAACCAAATAATATACATTATAATACCTATTACATAATTTATAATTCTTATAATAGTCTAACATTAGGTTATAATGTTAAATAAACGTAATATTGCGAAGTAGACTCACAATACAATAATATGTTGTTGTGGCCAAGTACCAGTACTAGGCAAGCTATTAAGATATCGATTTTCGATATAATATGCAGTTAGAGGAGATTGCCTCCTTCAAAACTAAGCTACACACAATATATACCTAATATACATATTATTAATATGCAGTATTGAGTAGTAATGTAATGAAAATTACAAATTATTGTGACGCAATTAATTTTTCAGTAACGTAGCAGTAATTTCATTACATTTCACTTAATGTAACGCAATTGTAACAAAATTACTTTTTACACGCATATTTCCCACGCTATTCAAATAATAGTTTTGAATATTGTATACGTCATAAACAAGCCGATAGGATGTTCCAGAAAAGTTAAAAATCAATTATATTAATTATTTTCGATTCCGATGATTATATAGTTAACAATATTATTAAACATTCCAGGAATAAATGTTATCAGTTTATTAGCAGGAAGAATAGAGTTCTGTTTCAAAATAAAATTTAATTAAAATTAATCATGATTTAGGTATGACTTATGACTATATAGCCATATAGGTGAGATGATTGTACATTATATGTTATTTTGTACATTTAGGTTTATTATCACTAGGTATCTGATTGTAAAATGTATACGTCATAATAATTGAATCATTTGAATTATATATGGTTCAAGAAAAACGATAACAGTTATCAATGATAACGTTATTTGTAACAACAATTTAAAATCATGTTTGTAACACACTACTTTATTAATTAAAAAGTTAATTGCCTAACACTGTTAGTAGGTATGTATTAAATAAAAAGTTCGATTGACTAAAATAACTTATCTTTGTTTAACATTTTTAGACATTTTTAAAATAATTTAAACATAACACGGATCTCTGTAACATTAATTTTTTAAATTTTAGTGAACTATATATTATTTATTAGGTATATTAAAATTTGCTTCTATTTGTACAATTGTACCTAATTTATTATTTATTTATTTATTTATTTATTTATTTATATAAACGGGTAAGAACCCTTTAAAACAATTTGATAATAGTACAGTGTAAATATAAATTACAATGTAAAACTTACAGTAGATAATAGAAGTAAACTTAATAAGCTATATAAACATTTTATCAAAAATATAAACATGGTAAAAAAAAAAAAAAAATCAGAAATATATAATACAAATAATTAGATAATACAGATAAGACACTGCAATTTGATAAATTTAAAATTAATTTACACGCGCGGAATGTAATGCTAAATAAACATTATGTTTAAATACTTGACGTGACATAAAAAAGAAGTCAATTTTACTAGCGACACTATTAGCCAAAGTAAGTACTCTGGGAAAGAATGATGTGGAACAATAGTTGGTGGTGTGAGATGGAACGACGAATATATTATGTGACCTGGTCCCGTGATTTCCAAATTTAAAACTAACCATGGAAAGAAGTTCGGAGGAATCAATGTTACCAGCTATATATACTCAATCTTTCTTTTTTTTTACTTAATCCATCACGTACACATTTTTGTTATATTATATGGGTCGCAACATTTTTTGAATTAGGTACTGTATAATAATTAAAAACAATATTTTGTGTAGTGTGAAAATACCAAATATAACATTATGTTGGTAGTTTTGTTGGTAGTAATTGTTGACTACAAATTTTAAGAATGTAAGAATGTGTTTGTATTATAATCAAAAGTTTTATGTTTGTTTATAGGTGATGAAAATGTCGTACAGTGTGGTGTCCGTAATACTAAATTCAATAAAAAAATGAATATTATTCAAACAATATTGGTAAAAAAGTTACTTCGTATTATAGTTCTTAGGTGACTTATTATAAAAATTAAACACACAATCGACATAGTACTTATTTTTACAATGTTGTGTGGTCAACTGTAGTGGGAGTAAACGTAAAATTCTGTAGAGAGATTGATTTTGACCGTAAGATGGGTAAGAATGGAAAATAAAGAATTGTTTCTAGTGATGTGTAAAGAATAGTGGATAGAGTCCGAGACAAATATTGCGGCATCGAGATTCGAAGGTACTATTAAGAATGGAATAGGGAAGAAATAAATGGATGGTGTAGGTATAATTACATGACGGTACGGGAAGCTAGTGAAGGAATATTTATAATTTAGTCGATGAGTCGATGCAAAAGATAGAAAGCGAGTTTGAACTCGATCATAATGTAGTTGGTCACAAAATAAGACGTAAGGATGTCAGACGTAATTCCATACTCTAGCTGGTCCAGCAGAATCGGCCGTACTAGAGAGAAGTAGGAGCGTGAAGACAGATTATTATAGTTATTTGTTTTAGTATCAATAATTGTTAAATGTAATATAAATGATGTGACTTACCTAATCGAGTAAATTTATTCCATAATACCATATTATATTCTCATACTATATTTTATTACATACTTTTGATGTATAGGTACCGACTATTATTTGTCAGCGTAATTCAGGTAGGTACCTAGGTTTTTAAACTGTCGTGAAAATAATTATGATGGGGAACAATTGAGCCGCAAGTGTTGAACCTTAACTATGGATTTTCAATAAGCGGGCGTATTAAATAACTGAATAATAAAAGATGTCATCCTACACGCGATGTGCATGTCTATTATTATTATTAGTACATCATTATCTAGGTAGGTAATTGGTTTGCATGATATGTCAAAGAAGTGTAAAAAGGAATATTAAATTTGAAAAAACGGTGAAACATTAATATTATATTATTATAACATGCGTATTGACCTGTGGTTGTAAAAGTGTCGTATGATACACCATGTCGCTTAACCCCCTATTCAGTTTACCAATGAAATTATATAGAATTATAATTATCAAAGTGAATACATTAATAATATTATTTTTCAAATACCTTTGTTTCGTGTATCGCATTATAATGCTGACGTACTAATAATGAATAATCAGAAAGTCTATAAGGAACCGATGAGGTGGTGTAGCGCAATAATTGGTTTACTGCAGATAGGTACACTGCTGTAGCCTGTAATATTATAGGTAATGGTATGCATATATATCGTGTACAATGTACATAAGAACTATTATACTTCATAACACTATATTATTTGTTACTCTCTAGTTAAAGGATAATATAATAATATATAATGATATTATAGGTGTCAGGCTTTGAAAGATGTAATAGGTGCCCCAGGTGTCCATTAAAATCCAACACATCCTCCTTCCCCTGAACAACGCTGTCTAGTATGCGATCTACTTTTAAATCGATGGTCTACTAAAACAACATTAGTGCACAAACATATTGTATAAAAATTATATTCATAAATGAATAAAAAATGTAACATAAGTACGTCATAATTCATAATAATATTGAGTTTCAGAATTTCAAAACGTACCTACCCTTTTCATTTTACACTTTTTATCATAGGAATCGCGATTTATTATTTTATTTATTATTTATTATTTAAAATTACTAGTAAATTGAAGAAACATTCTAAAATAATCTAATATACACTGATGTAGATTATGACGTGAGCCATTAGCCATTGCTATAATATTTTAATTTTGATGGCTTAATTCATAATTTAAATATTACAGAATTTCATCAAAACATTAATTTCCTATAAATAGCACGTTTTGATATATGATTAAAGAATTTATAGGTCATTTTGCATTCTATACTTCTATGTTCTGTAAAAAAAAAAATGATTTTAATAGTTTGACCTGACAACCTTATAAATACCTTATTAACAAGTAATGCATAGATATCACACATACGATTATTATTATGTTGTCATAAATCCGGAAATATTCGCAAGGGTAAAACGTATTTTATATGTTTAAGTTATTATAGTTTTAGACAGTAATATTAATGTATTTATATTTATTTTCCATCAGAGTCTTTTATATTGTGAATGTGGCTAGGTTCACAAAATGGTACTTGAGAGGTTCCTCGTTCACTGACACGTATGTTGTGAAACAGTGCAAATCGCTAAAATATATTTTATAAATAAGGTACCTAAATGCTTCTGGATCAAAATAATTCCGCTCGAATATATTTGGGAAGTAAATTAAACATTATGATACTGTTCTGGTGTACAAAAATAATATAATGTGGTCAAATAAATATATCAGAATTCATAGTATAAATTTAAGTGCTTATTTGTTAAATTAATAGTAACAATAATAAACCTAATAACAATGGAAAGCTCAACAAATTATTTTGTGGATATTATGATGGATTATAAAAATTTAATTTTTCGAGCGTTTCAATTTCAATGCATTAAAAATGTAATAGCGTAAATTGTAGTGGTGCATACATTGTTTAAATTAGACAAATTAAAAATTAATTTGAGGAAACAATATGTACTATACTATACGGCACCCATCTTATTTTTCACAATTATTGCTTATCAAAACAAATTGCTTGTTTTTGGTTAACAAATTATTATAGTTGAATATTTAATAAAATTATAATATTCAATATATTTTGGTAATACAAAAACAAATTAGCTGACGTATCAATTTAAAATTTACCTCAATTTGAAACTCATAACTACTTCAGGTTAGGCACGGATATTACTTTTTGTGTATATAGTTGATTACATTTTTTATTTTTGGTTACTTCTTTAATTAAAAATTATTACTGTAAATAAAACAACCAAAATGTTCATGTTCAGCATTTTAAAACGCAAACCACATAAAATTAAAAATTAAAATTCTCGAGTTTGGTGTTGTGGCGTCTCTTTACCACCCATTTGTCTAAAATTTCACATATTTTGGTCAGCAAAGCAATACAAATTTGAAGTTGAAACTAGTTGATGAGTGGAGTGGAGTGGTACGAGGTTACCCCGCGAAACTACTCCGCTCACGTAAACTTTATATACTTGTAACCCATAAACTACTCACCCAAATTCGATTTTTATGTTTCAAAATACTTAAATATTATGTTTTGGAATATGAACTTAAAACTCTATGACGTTATCATTCAAAAAAGAAAAAAACTTAAAAAATTATAAGGATGAAAAATATTTGAAAATATAATTTTTTAATAAAAACGTTGTTTTGTAAATGACTTGAAACAATGTAAAACAATATTTTCAAAAATGTTTACTCTTCTTGAAATAATTAGTGTTTAATGATGAAAGAATCACCTTGTATATTATGTATATATAGTTATGCCTTATGTGTTACATATTCACGCAATAAAAGATAATAATTTGCTCATAGTAACCGGTACCCAGTAGTTAGTGTTTTGCTTGGTGTTTTAATCGGTGCTTGATTGGTGTCTTGATCGGCGTATCCGATATATGCATCTAACCATATTCATTTTAAACATATATTATTTTAATGTACAATCATAAAATACATTATATATACTCGTTTTGGATCGAAACAGTATCTTGTTGGAACCGATTTTCGTTGTAATATTTTCTACTGTAGCTTTATAGGAGTAAAAACACCAACTGAACAGCTTATAATATTACTAACATTTGAGGTACTTATAATATCTCACTATAATGGGCTAAGCGAACGCCGTGGGCCGCTGATGGCCAAAAGTACCAGACAACTGCATTTTCACTCGGCAAGTCATCGGTCGTGTTTCGTCATCGTTGTAACGTATAAAATTCCCTTTGCCGCCTCCCCGTCCTTTGTAAAGCACGATTTATACGGGTCGCAAGACGCCTTTCTATTCCCCTTTCTTAAGTCTGTCGCAAGTCTTACGCTTTGGCAAAGAAGAGAAAATATTATTCAATTAAAAAAAAAGGATACATTACAAGTACACTCCCGGTATTGTGGTGTGTTGTCTCCAGTAGGCCTAGATCTAATATCACAATTATACTTGTCATTCACTATTATTCTTATTTCTCGCCAAATGCAAAAATATCATCATGTCTTGCTACAGGTTCCCTATTATTCTTTTTCAAAATTCTCCGTATTTGCCATGTGCCACAGAAAACTCATCTTATATTCACCTGTGTGATGCTAAAACTTATTATTTCTTTAAACTGTAAGTGTATTATTCACTTGCGTGATTGAAAACATTATTATACTATCTACAATTGCCATTTCAATCATTATTATTAATTATTATAACTATTATTTACCTCATGTAAAATATAAACCACATGATTACCCTAACTCTCTCTTTCTTTGTTAACATTTTATTTTATTTAACTCTTCAGCATTCATTTGCTGATGTGTGTACTGTGTACTCAAAGCCTATACGAGCTCCACCGAAGTCAATCTTAGGATTGTCACGCGGTGCGGCTCGTTGGTCACAACTTGAGTGTTCCTCTTTAGGTTGTGGGTAGTTTTTGCAGTCTTCAAAAACTCCAAACTCTTAGATATTTTTACTATTAATTAGTAAAAAAAATACAAATTTGTATATCAATATTTTAGTGTGAATAATTCATTTGAACTACAGAGTTCATTTGTTCGGATCTTTTTGGTCATAATATCACAATTTGAATAGATAACTGATAGTAATGTGCCGTAAAGAAAATAAGTTTGAGAACCCCTCAATTTTCTTTTATGGATTCTTGGTCACTTACAATTATACATGGTAATGAAAAAGCAAATAAGTTGGTACATCAAAAGGGATCGCTTAAACAATAAATTAATACAGACAAAATAAATACACAGACATGCACCGAGATAAAAATCAAATAAATAATATCTGTGACCTGCTCAATATAACGGAAAAAAAGACACCAAAACTATTAATTAAAACAATGTTCCACAAGGGGCCGATAAAATGTCATAGAAAATATGATACATTATTAAATATGGTTCGCTATACAAAGCTAACATCATGACCAGTCCTGTAAAGAATACTTTTAAAAAGTACTTGAGTAAATACTCAAATTCATTTTTTTTTAAGTATTTAAGACACTATTCAAATAATTTAATTGTAAAGTATTTCAAATACTACTCAAATACTTTGAAAAAGTATTTGGAATACTTTTCAAATACTTTTGGTTTTTAAAGTGGGTTTCTAATTATCGTAATATAAACACATAGGTAGTAGGTAATCTAATAGTTATCTAATAGTTTTAAAGGGAATATTGTTATTCAAAATTCAATAACTTTTTTTAGAAATCTGGTTTTCACAACCTTTGGGTTTCGGCTAACACAGAAATACAGAATATTAAATAAAACTTTGACAATAATATTTTTCCAACCAATTATTTCGAATAAAAATAAAATGTTCAAAATAAAAGACCAAAGTATTCAATACCAAAAAGTATTTAATATAAAAAAAAGTATTTAAAATACCATTCAAGATACTTCATGCTGAAAGTATTTAAAAAGTTCTTCAATACTTAAAAAAGTATTTGAATACTTTTACTCAAATACTTTTACTTAAATACTTTACAGGACTGCACATGACTTCATGACGACCAAGGGAGAATCTCTTACATGTTCATCCTGTGGAAACACATATAACGCACAATAACATATATTATATGTTATGTTAACTGAAGATCATCAATATAAGTGCAAAGAAAATAAAACAATATATATTCAACCAACTATACAGAGTGTCCCGCGAGGATTTACCTATTGCGGGTTTACCCATTTTTTTTTTTTTTTTATTGACTCACAAAGATAAGGACTAGGTACAAATATTTTATTTTATTTTAAAGTTTAAAAAAATTGTTTTTTCATTTTTTTTATTTTTGACAACATTTAAGTTAACCATTTTATAGTCGACCTTTTGTTATTATTATTAAATTATAATTAAAGCTTAATTAGTGTGATTTGAAAACATTTGATACCCTATATATTATGCATTTAATATACATTATATAGAAAGGCGGTCTAAATGAGAATTTGAAGCGGATCAAAAGTTTGTTCATGAAATATACGTCCGCAATAATGTTTTCGAACGTGTACAAATGACGCGTATAATATAATATACCTATATACATATGACGTGAGACCAACTGTTATGTAATGATATAATAATAATAGTAATAATAATATTACATTCTAAATCGCAACGAGTGCGGACTACGGTAGGGCTGCGGTGGAATCATTCGGCAGTTGAAAAGTTCTCTGAATTATATACTAATATGATTAAAGAAATGAAATATAGCCGGACACGGGGATTTATGGTCGTCGAGAGTTCGGTTTCGGCGAAAGCGTTTTGTCGCGAACAAACTCCTTGACGGTAAACTCCGTTTTTGTTCGCTTATAACATTATATTATGTACGCGTACAACGACTGCAACTCGAACGGTTATATCGTTCGGTGTTATAATTGTTGGACGACTTGGACATTTTCAAACATAAAATTGATTAACTTCGGGACTGCGCACAGCTGAATATTGAAAATAATTTGTCGTTGATTTTTCTCTCAGTTTTATTTTGTTCCAAACCATTTTTGACAATTTGATTCTAAAATAATCTAAATTAAACACAGGCATTAGTTATATAATAATATATATTATGGAATTAGATTTATTCTATGTACAGAAAATAATATAATATGTGATAATTTTAGATGAACTCTTCGCATAATAATATTTATTATACTATGTTCTTGCTGCATTTAGTTTTGTATAGTTTCAACTATTTGAAGTAGGTACTTATGATATTTTGCTTTATGTTATTCATTAATACTCCATGTAGATTGTAGGCACTTCTGTAAAAAAAATCAAATTTATACTCTGTCCAGCGAGAGTTGAGGAGTGCGTGCAGAAACTAAAACGCATTGCATCAGCCATGAATCACTTTTAACTCTCATAAAGTCATAACTAACCCTCCTCCATGAATGTCTCCCACAGTCGTATGAGCCAACCACTTCTAAACTGTCGCTGGACAAAGTATATAAAATATTTAATATTTAATTTATACTAAAGTAGATTCGTAGTGGTTTTAAGCCAAATTTTTAATCCGGTAACACGTCTCGTTACGATACGTTCATGACTTTTGAAAGAAAAAAAATCGTAACAAAAGTATCAAACATACAAAATAAAATTTTTCTTTTTTCAAAACTTGATGTTTTTCTAAAAAATGATTTTATAATTTTATAAAGATAAAAATCAAAAATAAGATGTGGAAATGGCAAACGCATTTACTTATCTGCTTGTCAAACTACATTTGTCCAAATTTGGAAAATTTTTAAATTTTAGTTACAAACAAAAAACTTAATGGTAGTTTATTTTTTTCTTTGTTGATTTCTATCTTAGCGATAACTTTGACACTGGTGGCATCATGGTAACACGTCACTGGGGTTCACTTGTAATTGTAGCGGATAACAATGAATGATAAAACTAAATTCGAACATCAATGTACAATTTTATAGTTAAATGGAAAAAAGGTGGGCAAGTGGATGTCGCTCTGCTGTATAGTAGGTTACAAGTGGGTCACTGTATAATGGATAATATTAAATTTGAATTCAATGATAGAATATCATTGTATAAGAAAAACGATTCTGAGCGGAGACTGAATCTAGGTATAAGATATATTATACTTATATCTATGGTATTAAAAAAAAAAATTAACCTATAATAGGTACCTATAATAAATTCCAAATTAATCATATCAAAATATCCATTAGGTACTTATAACGCGTTATACATCAGCAACAAACCGTGATACTATCATAGATATATAATAGTATACTTTAGAAGTTTCAAGTACTCACGAATAATATTATGCAATCACAACAAAATAACTAAAATAGTTATTCTAGGTTTTTTTATTTGTAATTTCGTCCAAATTCGAACTTAAAATGAGTATAAAAATAAACTGTGCTTATGTATTTTTTAGATTCTTTGGTAACAGAATTAACTACTTACGTGGAATCTTGTTTTACATTTTCAATCCTTAGATATAAAAGTTGAACATTTTAAAAATTTTTATCTACAAAATAATTATTCAATTTTAAATTTCATAAATTTTGTCAACATTTGAACTTCAAATGCTTATAAAAAAAAATTGTGCATATGTATTTTTAATAATTTTCAATTGCTATTGTAACAATATATCAGGAGCCTTGCATTAAATTTTTACACTTTTTGACCCTACAGATAAAACTTTATTGATATTTATAGAAAAAAAAACTAAAAAAATTGAAAAGTGAGAATGTCCGTAAACAGCTCAAAAAGAGTCAACTTATTTTCAAAATTGTATCGTGTATATAAAATGCTAATATAAAAATTCAGTGACATTTTCAATTATCCACACTCCACAGTCATACGATTTTTAATTACAATAAAATAAGAAAATCGTCACATGAGACATCAAGCGAATATCAAATGTTGTAAAAATATGAATTTCAAACGCTTATAAAAATTTAATTTGACTTTCTTGCAGACATTTTTTTTTTTATAAAGGTAGACAATATTATGAGGAATCTTGTATTACATTTTCAAATCTTAGATTTAAAAAGAAAAGTTTTTACGAATTCTTAACACAAAATAATTTGTTATTATTCGTGATTTTTACATATTTTGTTAATTTTTGAACTTTAAATGCTAATAAAAAAAATTGTGACTAGGGATTTTTAATATTTTTCAAATCTCATTGTAACAATATGGTAGAAGCCTTGTATTACATTTTCAAGTATTTTTACTCAACAAATAAAGTTTTATTGACATTCATAGAAAAAAAAACTAAAAAAATTGGAAACTAAAAATGTTCCTAAATAGTTTAAAACAAATCAAAATATTTTGAAAATTTTATCATGTATAGAAATTGAAAATATAAACAACCAGCGAAAATTTCATGTATCTACGGTTATTTGTTTTAAAGTTACAACAAAAACCAAAATCAATTTTCCCGAAAACAGATTTTCTGTAAAAATTCCCGTTTTTCCTTAATTTTTCTTTTGTTTTTCACGGCGCTTTTGAAAACTATTGGAAATTTCAAATTTTGACCTCCTGAATGCACCAACTAGATTCACTTTCCCATCAAACAAGATACTGTTGAAGAAAATCGAAGCAGTTTTACTGTCCCAAACCGTGATTACAGACACAAAAATAGAAAAAAAAATAAAAAAACACACATCATGGTAAATTCAATAACATTCAATAACATTCATCGTTCCACTCAGAATTTAAAACTGTATTAGTGTATCATATACCTATTATATTGTATATAATATATTGGTATAATTTATAGTGTTTTCTAATGGTGAATATTTAATATTATAAAACAACTAGCTGATCCCTTGCACTTCGTTGCCCGTTAAATGTATCAACTCTATATGACTCAAACTTTGTTCAATTCGTTATTCGGTGTATGGTGTTCAATATGTACTATCCGTTGCCTGGAATAAAAATTCTGATTCACAGCAGTACATTATCAAGTAGGCAATCTACCTGTGGTGGATCGCGGACCCCGTGCTGTTTAACAAATTTAACCCTTTGTAAGTTATCTTCTTCCCAGAACTAATCAACCCACAAACATTATTTTTGTACGCTGTGTTTTGATATTATATGTATTGCAATAACGTAAATATTGAGCGTATTATACCTACTCACATATAAGTTACGTAGGTACATAAAACAATGCCACGTTTTCGTGGACGAGGAGGAAATATTTGATGCTTCTAACTCAGTACCAAGGACTGTATGAACAGTATAAGCTTCATCTAAATATTTTCTACCTACCAAAATAATATATTTTGAAAAAATAAGAAAATATTAAAATTTGTATTTAACTTCAAAAGTGGTTCTTTATCAACAGTACACTCAAAAAATGCATGGGAAATAATTGGTAACCGAAAGTATTCCATTAAGTCTGGTAAATGTTTATTCCGATTTTCCTCTATGATACTTGATCTTTTTCATTGGAGGCTTATACACCTATTATTTATTAATAATTAGAACATTATTTATAGTTTCGGTCAAGCCGTTTCGGAGGAGTTCAATAACAAACACTGTGGCAGGACATTTTTATATATTAGTTAAACATATTAACTTGATATGTTGTCGCACAATGTCCGCGATTCGGCGTAGTCGGATTGCCTACCAGGGTGGCTGAATTGCACTTACTGCTGTGAGTTACATTCAAAAGGATTTGAACAATCACAATTTTTTAAAGGGTTGTCATTTTTTAAGGGCGACAAAGTGCACAGGATCAGCTAGTATGTATATATAATATATAGATAAAAATATAGATACATTATCATCATTTGCATTGATGATAAAAATTAGTGATATTTCAACAAAAACCCTTCGTAAACTACGTGTATAAATGGCTAAGTAAAGACAAATATAAGATATTTTAATATTTAAGCACTATAAAGATGTGATATCACGAATGCTAAGTATATTGAATTTAAGTAAACTTCTTTTGTTTCAATAATTTATTTACTTGGTGAGGAATTATTTATTAAAAGAAACAAAGTGTGATGAACAAAATAATTCAAATTAATGGTGAAAGCATATTATTATATAACTAATTATTATTAGTATTTATATACTATTCTAAATAATTCCTCACCAAGCATTTATTCATGATATCCATAGGCGCAAATAGGGGGGGCTATAGGGGCTAAGCCCTCCCAAAAATGTCCATAGCCCCCCCAAACATTTCCTACATTTTGTCTTAAGCTTATTCAATATTATCAAAATAAGGCTTTAGCCCCCCCCCCCCAAATCCCAAACGCTATTTGCGTCTATGATGATATCACATCTTTATAGTGCTTAAAACCCTTATATTTTTTTTACTTAGACATTTTTACACGTACTTTACGAAAGGTTTTTGTTGAGATATAATAGTATAGATATAGATAAATACTAACATATTAGTACAGATAAGTATAGATCATAATTTAACGACGGCGTGGCGTGTTCTCATTCATTGATTCTTAACGTCGACGTGTGGACAATTATAATTATATTACTTGAAAAACTTTGACTCGTGTAGTGAATTGAGAATAATAGGTAACTGTATAAAATGTATATTATAATATTGTTCAACATTATATAATATTATATCTAACGAGTTTCCAATTAACCCGATTGTCGGGACATTAAAAATCTGTCAATGACCGCTTTAGGATAATAAATCTGTTACGAACAAAAATCCACTCGTATTATAGGTATAGGTTTAACACATTATTGCTATTATTAATATCGCTACAGAATAATATTTCAATTTCAGTAATATACTATATTAGGTTTACCTAATATTTTAGCTGTATATAACCCGACTTGAGCCGGGAAAAATGAACAATCATAAAAATATACGGTGCAATCAGCGTTTCTCGGATTTAGTGTAGTAAAAATGTACCACGGATGATTAGCACCGGAAAGTTATCCCTTAAAATGCTGTAAGTATAGTAATTTCTACCCATATAATATAATAATATTATGCTCACGAAGTGATTTTAAATTAGGTACAGTTATAATCTTTTCCAAGAATATCCTCGAAAACGAAGAATATTCGGTAATTTTCATTTTTTTTCCTCAAAATGTAATGTTAGAGGCCAAAAAAGGACAAAAGGTTAAACACACAACACTGTATTTAGGTATTGGCCTTAATAACCATAAATATATTTTAATTGCAATGATTCTTGAACTCACAACTCATTGAGTTCTAAGCTTCTAAGTTCTAAATTGTTGTTATTCCTTACCACCATCCAATAATCGTAAATCATAATATTAATTGAGGATACTGCCCATAAGTCTTAGTATTATACAAATACAAAATGTATTAAAAAAACACACAAACTATGAAATGTAGTATATAGGTAATTTAAATTAAAAACAAGAACATATAGGATGATATTTTTAAAAAAATTCTGAGAATATTCTCTATTGGCCCTAGGTTTTTTTTTTTTTAGAATATTCTTCTCTCACATGGAGGTTGTATGACCGTTACGAAAATAAAATAGTCTAAACTCTCTCGTCATTGTATAACACCGAGTTCGTATAAAATTCTGCATAACCATTTATCAATTATATAAATATAATGGGTTTTCTGCGATCGTTCTTGGCCGCCGCCGACGACGTGACGAATGGATTTTTGTTGGATGCCCGCGACTGTGTTATAGATAATAATATAATATGATATAATTATGTACATTCGAATGTTTATTGACACTTAAAAGCTTATTGTAAGCTCCTTGGAGCGATGACTGTTTATTTGGCTTGACAGTGTTATGACTTATGGTGGCATTAAACTACACCGGTCTTCATTATTCGGTAACGTATTTCGGTCGTCCCGTGAGTACTTTCACTTCCGAGCGCGTGCCAGGAGCGATTTATAACAGTCAACCACATCAGTCATCGGACAAAAGAGTAAGGGAGACAAATCTTTTTTATATACCTACATCAAAATGGGTAGCACGTTTAAAACCATCGAATATTTGATAGCGTTTGAATTTATTATTACGTACAAATCACAAAAACTCGAATATATTATAAAATATTATATTTTAACCCATAAAATGTTGAATATTCATACGCATAGGCAATTTTTACAATTAAAAAAAATAATAAATCGTTTCTCATACACTGTAATTGAAAAAGAATATATTTGAATGAAATTACACAAATATTTTTTATGATCGTCCCAATGCAAATTTTCATCAAATTTGATATTCATTCGTCAAGTAAAGATTTCTTGTCAAAAGATTTTCTTATTTTGTTATATAGCATTTAATATTTATGGTATAGTTTTAAAAAAGTATGACTCTTTTTGATCTATATTATTTAGACACATACAATTTTTTTTTAAACGTTTGTTAATTGTTTTAATATAAGTGTCGGTAAAAATATTTTCATTTGGTCAAAAATCTTGAAAAATTTAATAGGTACAAAATATGTACAATGTTGCTATACAAGCACAATATATAAATTAATGCTGGAATTCATAACACAAAAAGTTGAGCGTAAATCCAAATTTTTTTTATAAGCGTTTGAAGTTCAAATTTTGACAAATTTTGTCAAAATCACGAAAAATCGATAATTGACTAACAATATGTATAACATTTTAAAATTGTACAATTCATGCATGACAATTTAATTTTGAAACCCAAAAATCTAATACATTTATAAACTTTTATTATACATACCTCGAGACTTTTGCACACTTTACAACACAATGGCAATCCAAGAAGTGTCCTCACACATTTTTACATACAGCTGTTTTCGTTCGTTACCTTTGCCACATATGTAGCTCGGTCATTGGTTTGAAATGAGTCTTAACTTCTGAATCTAAGACGAAGTGGAATATAATAATTAGCCACAAGCCACAGTCATGGGCCATGTGAATTTGACCTTCATCTCGGCGTCGGCGGGAACTGTAAGTCTGACATCTAAGCGTCAACATGTATCAGGTTCTATATTGCCTCATAGGACAACGGTTTTGACGGATTACCGACCGCCAAATAATTCACTGATTTTCGATAACATTCAAACACAAGCACACAGTGTTCTTTTCAAAAAAGAAAAGAAGTAATTTATGTTTATATAATCCTTTTGTAATTATATATTACTAGATGATAGATGGTAATAGTGATTTATAATTTATTATTATTTGGAAAAATGGTCTTATTATAAATAAATCATGTAGCCATTGATCGTTGACTAATCGTATACATGAGGCATTGGCCATTGAGGTATAAGTACAGACAGTACCGTCGACTCTTGATAATTTGAAATTGACGGGACTGTTGAAAAACTTCGAATTACCGAGTTCGAAATAACGAGAGGGCAAAAAAATTCGAATTATAGAGAGTTAAGAAAAAATTTTTGTTTTTTATTATTGTACATATTAATTATTTCACTAAATTACGTGATACAACATACATATTAGAGTTGTTTATATTTGACTTAAAGGAATGTCAAATGTCTTAGCCACTTCGGTTTTTTTGTCACCTCTTTCAACCGCTTCAATCAATTGTTTTTTTTCCGAAATCGTCAAGGATTTTTTAGAATTATACGCACTCATCACAAGAACTTTACTTTACAACCGACCAAACGAAACTAAAATAAAACTACATTCGGCTGACGGCTATCGACGACTCGACGAGTTAAATTACGATTACTTAGAGAACATTAAGAAATAAGATGATAAGGTTCTTACGATAATATTCTATAGTTATCGACAATAATAACCTAAATTTCTATACGATCGTATAGTAAATTATTAATAAAAAGATTATAAGAATACAGATAAAATACATTTGGTGAATATACTTCGAATTTCCGAGCATTGAACGAATGATACTTCGAATTGTCAAGTCGTTGGCCAGTTTTGCCAAAATTTAATTTCGAATTACTGAGTGTACTTAAATGCATTGTTTTTGTTCGAATTACCGCGTAATTTTCAAGGAACCGAGTATTTACTTCGAATTACCGAAGGTTTCGAATTATCGAAGGTTTGAATTATCGAGAGTCGACTGTATAGAAATTAAGTTTCAAAACTAATATTAAGTACGCGTATTCAACATAATTTAAATGTATAGATCATTACTATAAAAATAAGTTTATTATTAATTTGGTGCTTGGAATCTTATTTTGGGGCTTTTGTTTAATCGAGGAGCCACCAAGCTACTAAAATTCTCCAACAATAATTTTACTACAAATTTAACAATGTTTTCTGCTTGTATTATAATAAAACGTTTAACGTTCATTTTTAGGTGATGAACATTTCGTACAGTATAGTATCAGTAATACTAAATTCAATTGAAAAATGAACAAAAAATAAATTTTATCCAAACAACATTAGTATAATAGTAACTTTGAATTGTAGTTTGTAGGTGACCTATTATAATAATTTAAGCACATATTAAACAATTTAGAAATTGAGTTAATACATGATTTAACAATATATAATATATAGATAAGTTCTGAGGTTGGAGATTAAGTTGGGTTGTGCCAATTAAGCCAATGTAACATTCTGTAGAGAAATTGATTTTGACCGTAAGATGGGTAAGAATGAAAAATAAAGAATTATTTCTTCTGAAGTGTAAAGGAAAATGGATAGAGTCAGAGACAAATAAAATAGACGCATTGAAGATACTATTAAGATGGGATGATATATACATCAATGGTACCTACATCTACGTAGTTACATTCTAAAATAGACTAATATACAATGGTTTAGATTATGATGTAAACTATTGTTATAATATTGTAATTTTAATTCATAATTTAAATATTACAAAATTGCAACATAATATTAATTTCCTATGAATAGCATGTTTTGATATGATTAGAGGGTATACCTAGTTCATATTGCTTTCTATACTTCTATAATCTGTAAAAAAAATGATTTTAATAGTTTAACCTGACAACCCCACATAAACTACTATACACATTTGAATTAATATTTGAAAACATTCTTTTTAAGCAGCTTAAAAATTTTAGAATATGAGCTTATTATAGTATATACTGCACGCTTGGGATATTTTCATTGTATTCAATCAACGATCAAAATATTTTAACCAAATAATGTTTTACTGCAGTAAGTTTAACACGGCAATTCTCACAATTATAGGTGATATAGGGACTACTTATAATTTTAAAACACGACTTCTAAAGTATAGCAAGATCTTATCGACGTTGATTTTTCTCTCATAAACCAGGGAATACATGGGCATATTTTTAATTTATCGAAAAATGTAAATTAATGTGTATTGTGAATGGATCACGATTCATGAGCCATATAATATTATTATCATAAATCTGGAAATGGTCGAAACTTCGAAAGGTAAGACGTATTTTATAAGTTTCTGTTATTATAGGTTTAGATAGTACTATTAGTATTAGTATATTATATTTATTTTCTATCAGAGCCTTATATATTGTGAATGCTGCTAATTGTACAAAATTGTACTTGAGGAGCTCCTCATTCACTGATATATTTTGTGAAACTGTGCAAATCATTAATATATATTTTGTAAATAAGGTAAATGCTACTGCATCAATATAACTCCGCTCGAACATATGTTTGGGAAGTAGGTAATTTAAATATTATAATACTGGTCTGGTGTACAATAATATAATGTGGTCATGTGATTGATTGCGTTACAAAAACAAAATTATTTATTTATTATTGAATGTATCATAATTCATAGTATAAATTACAGTGATTATTTGTTAAATTAATGGTAACAATAATAAACCTAATAACAATGGCAAGCTCAACAAATTATTTTGTGAATATGATGGATTATAAAAAATTTAATTTTTCCGAGCGTTTCAATCTCAATGTATTAAAAATGTAATAGCGGAAATTGTAGTAACGCATACATTGTTTAAATTAGACAAATTAAAAATTAATTTGAGGAAACAATGCACTTTATACGCCACCCATCATAATTATTGTTTATCAAAATAGCATGCTTATTTTTGGCTCAAGAATTATGATAATTGAATATTTAATAAAATTATAATACCTATTCAATATTTGTTAATACAAAAACAAATTAGATTTTTTTCATTTTTATATTATAGGTACCTATTCATGTTTAAATTTAAAATTACTACTTCAGGTTAAGTACGTATTTTATTCTCTGTAATTTAAAGTTAATTACAATTTTTTTAGGTTACCTACTTCTTTAGTAATCATAAATTGTTTTTGTAGAAAAAAAACAACTAACATTTTCAGATCTAGCATCATGTAACACAACCACATAAAACAATTATTTTAGTTAGCTAGGTAATATAAATTTGAAGTAGAAACTAGACCATGACATGTTTTAAATCATAGATGCTTGTAAATGGGATTCATAATATATTATTATGTAAAAAGAGAACAACTAAATTGTTTTTATTTTCAAGAATCAAGAATGGTTGTGTTTAAATTAATTTATAATTCGTTATTTTTGTACTTTATAAGCTTGAATTCCTCCCACATGTAAAAAGTTTTATCCACGCAGATGCATTTTGTATACCTTCAATGAAAAATTTGTTAAGACTTAAGAAGTACGAGTGTGTAAAAACATCTGACAACGATAAAGCAAATTAAATAAAAGTGAGTACGTAGATAATGAGTTAGGTAACTACTCTGCTGTACAGTAGGACCGAATGTAGATGTTATTGATTATGTTATTATAATGGATGTGATAAATTTGAATTCAATGATGAATCATTGTACGCGAAAAAAACGATTCTTAGTGGAGACGGTCTATCAATGGCGATTAACAATGGAGGATAATAATAATAATATTATGATTGTGCGCGGGTACTGCAGAATAATAATATTTTATATTATATATTATTATAAAATCAATTGTCTGACAAGACCACCACTATTTAGGATAAGCGACTTTCATTGTTCGGAGTGGAGACGGTGCCCGGCGGGGATTGACGTCTTCTATTGATTTTTTGGAGTTATTAATTATTTGTTACCGTAAGCGATTATAGATACTTCATAAGATAGTGTTATATACTAGTGTTTATAGTTTCTCGCTTCTTCATCGGTTAATCGCGTTCTCTAAGAAATAATACAATAATAATAAGTAATCGTCATCTTGTTGCAAGGTCACACTACCATAATATATATTATAAATTATAATAAATATTTTTATGTGTGGTTTACCGCTACGATAGGCGTGCGCAGACCTTCCTGGCAGGTCGGCAGAGTTATATCCAAGTAGGTGATCTCGTTTTTGTTCGCCCCTTGTTTTGTGGTTACTTTAATTTCGTTGGGTCAAAAAAATAAAATGTTTCTACTCCATTCCGGGAAATGAAAAAAGGGAAAAAAAAGGAAAACAGAACAAAGGTGCTCTGGCGAGGTGTCGTAAAATCGGAATAGGTACCTTGAAACCGCCCTCCCATAAAAAAGTGCATATATAAAAAAAAAGTCAAGGCTAACAATATATATATATATATATATAGAGACCTACGATTCGATTTTTTTAATGGTACGCGGGTTTTCTCGTCCAATTTGGGTACAACCATTAGGCTGCTGCAGCTGAATAGTGGTTAAGTTATATAGTATTTACACCTGCCGTTCGCCATATAAAAATACAGCGCATAAATAAATTATATATTACAGCACGAAAACGCTGATGGGAGAGGCGGAGTAGCGGGTGGCGTTTCAATCCTGGAATGGATGATCTAGCTGTGAGCTGCGGCAACATAATGTGATATACTTATATAAATTCAATCAATATAATATATAGCTGACCGCTGTATAAATTTTAATCGTCGTATCCTTAGATTATTAAATGTATCAAAAGAACAAGTAGGAAAATGTATCCTGTAGCTTTACAGGTAAACTTTAAGATACTGAGCGAAGCGAAGAATGAACATTATTGGTTTTACAAATTATTATGCGTGTTTTTTTATATATTCTGTGCACATTCACGATATAAGTAGCTAAACGCATGATAAAATGCTTAGGTTTTCTACTTCAGCATATTATATTATGGTAGGAAAGTAAATCTAGTTGGTGTCTATGGACATGGGGGTTAAAAGTAAAAATTTTAAGTAGTTTTCAAAAGCTTCCGGGGGGGGGGGGGGAAGTAACAATAGAGATTTTTACGTAAAATCAGTTTTTGATGAAATCAATTTTGGTATATAACTCTAAAAATTATAACCAAGCAATTTTTCCCGAATGTTTACATCAGAATTTTCTATACTGCACCTTACAATTTTTAAAATACTTAAGTCTCGTTTGAGCTATTTATAGGCACGAGAAAATTTCGATTATTATTAGTTCATTTCAAATAATTAAATTGTCGATAAAAATTTGAAAAAAAGTTTAGCGTACATTTTTCTATGAACGTCTGAAGTTAGAATTCTGACAAATATCGTCAAAATCACATAGTTAGAAATGTATAGAAAATGCTTTTATTATTATACGAGATTTGAAAATGTAATACACGATTTCTCATGAGTTTTCCAACCTTTAAAAAAAGAAAAAAGTTTACCGGAAAGTCAAATTAATTTTTTTATTACCGTTTGAAGTTATTTTGGATATTCAGCAGTAAATTAATGAATTCTCATCTAACGATTTTCATGTATTGTTGTAATTCAAAAACAAATAACCGTAGTTAGATACTTAAAATTGCCACCAAATCTTTATTTCGTCATTTTCTATACATCCTAACATTCAAAATATTTTGACTCGTTTTGAACGATTTATAAACATTTGAGATTTGAAATTTTGATCGATTTATGTTACAATATAATTAATTTCATATAAGAATTCAAATTAAATAAAAATTATAAAAAAAACTGCATGACTCTGAAAATATTAAATTCAGAGATTAATTTGATTTAACTAATTTTAAAATGTTTTAATAGATTAAATGGTAATATAATAATAATAATATTTTTCACAAAACACACATACACAATACGAAGACAAATAGTTATTTTTTTGTAAGGGTTTTATTTTATATAAACATTATAACATTTCCTATATTAGGAGAATTATATATATTAAATTAATATTGACGTCGTTTGAAGTCACTCAGTCGAAAACCGTTTTCCGAACTTTCTATCCCCGGCAGGCTTCAGCATCACAGACTTCAGCATTTCTGTAGTTATTGGAATGTGATAGTACGTTTTTGGCCCAGCACCAGGAGAAGATTAGATCACAGGCTTACTGGCCGTCATCATGGGTGGCGGCGGTGAACCTTGAACCATAGGTACCGGATAGCAGGGGAGGAGGCGGTGGCCTTTGAACAGTGCAGGATTCCGGAGGTCGAAACAGCATCGGTGGTGCTTGTGCGATGGGTTCCGGCGATGCAGGATACGACCCTTGTACGATTGGTGCCGGTGGTGGAGGATAAACGGCTACCCTGTACGGCGGGCAGTTTTCCCGTAACAAATGCTACAAATATAGTTTGACAGCCGTGGATTTCTTACTATCTGTCGTAACTGTAGTTTCCCGTAAACGCTTCAGTGGGCGAACCTGAACTGAAGTACGGACTGGCCGTCATGGTCTATCGATGTCCTTTGCGAAAGGTCCATTCCGGATACGTGCATTGAGTTTTTCATTACGTTCCCACACTTAAAACGTGTTCAAAAAATATTATTAACATTTTGTGGGTCATAAATAATAAGATGTCATACCTATATGTACCTATAGTAAGTATATTATATAACTTTGGAGAATGTCGATCCCCGTTTTTAGTGCCTTGAACTTAACAATTGGTTTTTCAGCGTTTCTTAAACGAATGAATAACATGGAGTATATAATACATGTTTTTAGAAGCATAAAGAATGTATATTGTATACCTGTTATGTAATGTTTATATTATGTTAGAACTATATTATATTACCTGGTATCTACGGGCGTCAATTGAATTGTTGATCCTTTTTCACAGTTACCATCTCCGATATTAATTCCTTTAGTTCTCCGGCCAAATTAAATATTACTTTGACCATTTACACCTTGTTGGCCAAAAAGGTATCAACATTTAATTTCAATTGCTTGATGGTATCAGACAGCATTGAGTCCGCGGTATCATCTGGTTGTGCCATAATAGTTAAGCACAAATCTTCTGGAAATAAGAATAAAATAATTCGTTACATTGATTACGCTATATCCATTCGCAATTTAAATAGCTTTTGCATCATATTTGTAAATCCCGTGATGACCGTTTTTCCTGTTCAGATTTTCTGGTTTCTATAATTATAATATTGATTTAATGTTTTTAAAAAGGAATAATAATTCTACTGGAGGTCTGCAATGATGTGATTATAAAAAAGATACCTTCTATTGTTTTCAATCTTTCTTCTATGAGCCTCTTTCAATTTGACAAAATCTTCCATAAATCCAGTTTGTACGATATCTTCAATTATCTTGCATATTAAGAGAGACCCGCTGCAGGTTGTACCTAATCTTTCAGTCTCGGCCTCATAGATCTTTTTCTTCTCATCCTATACCCTTAAACGTATGTTATATTATATTGTGTAACTATTGTGTTTCTAAACATATGTACATTTTTTTAATTTTTTTTGCTATAATAAAGTAACCTAAATATATTTCATAAAATGTATACTATAATACATTAATATTATACTTTACAGTTTTTAAAGTTATTTTATAATACCTTTGAATCCAATTATGCTCCTCGTATTTCTACAAACTTTGCCTATTTATAAGCATAAAAACATTATATATATTTTTTTTAATTAATGTTAATAAAAATAATTTGCCAAGTCAAAAAACTTGATAATATATAATACAAGGTTCCTCATAAGTTGTTCTTAATTCAAAAAAAAGTTTAGTGTAAATAAACAATAATTTTTTATGGGTGTCCGAAGTTAAAATTTTGACAAAATTCTTCAAAAATTACGAAAATTGTACAACTATTTTGAGTTAAAAGCTATAAAAAAATGTTCTTTTTATATCAATGATTTGAAACTTACTACAATATTCCTCATAAGTTTTCCTAATTTAAATAAAAAAAAGTTCACTGGTAATTTGTTATGAGCGTTTAAAGTTCAATTTTTTTCGACATTGGATATTCACCCGTAAATTACCGAATTCTTATCGAACGTTGTATTGATGTACAGCCATATTATTTGGTTATATTAGTTAGTAGTTACCTATAGGTACCAACATAATATATTATAAATTGCCTATTTAAATACCATTGAAGGTTGCAGGTACGATATCTTTTCAAGGATAGTACATATTTTGTAACATTAAAAACGGGTCAGTGTGGGTTGGAAATCAGTGATTAATTCGGTATGTGATGTAAATTAGGTACATTCGTACGAATATTATAATCTCTAATGTATACGATGGAATTTAATTCGGTATTAAAAAATCCACGGTATACAAATAACGTACTATATTATATTATTATTATGACGAATATCACTTTAAGTATAACGTTATGATATTATACTATATGAATATAAAATAATCATTAAATTGATCAATTATGTATAAGAGCGTATTACTTGAGGGGACAAATTGTATCGAGAAGTCGGAACTAAGTTTCGCCAACAGTTTCTCGCGGCTGGTAAAAGTTTTCAAAAAGACATTAGTCGACTAAACCACTAGGTATAAAAATATAATTTTAAGATAATACTATATATATTTATACTCCGTTACTATTGGCGTTGTGTATACATTCAGAGTAGGTACATATTATTATTATGTATATAATATGAGGTCCGGTCAAAATCACTACTCAGAATCCAAAACGTCCTGTACGTCACCGTAGTCGTGTTATAAAGATAAATGTATTAGGTGTACCTATATTATATATACATATATAATATATAATCTACCTAAATATATATTTGGTTTTGGACGGCGTCAACGTCACTAAGCGGTTACAACCCGGTATATACAACCACTAGTATATAAAACACTATATAGGATGGTTCATTTCTCCGAGAAAGGTTATATCATTTGGAAAATTAAGTTTGTGCTGCTAAAAATCATGTACTTAGGTAGGTATTTGAAATAATATGGTATATATAGGACACATACTAGAGTTCTCAAGCCTAGGAATAATCTAAGGATAAATCGAGGGGGAGAATGCTAGGCATTATTAATTATTGTTAGGATATCCACAAGAAGTACGATAATTCACGTACCTATATAATATATACCATGTGTTGTCATCAATAACAAAATATTATTTAGCGGGTGCTTTGTACACGTTACTAAATCGAATATAATATTATCCAACAACGCCTCCGTTATAAATTGTAATACCTATTATATTATTTAGGCATCACATATTACATATTACCGTACCTATACTATGCTTAAGACTTGGAAAGAAAGCTGAATTTGGTGAACATACTAAAGGTATCATGACTTAAGAGTTAAGAGTAAGCAGGCTCCATGCAATTACTAAATAGTATAATTGTCTATTTCACGTCTACAGATTGATGTCATACGAGTTGGCAAAAAAAAATATAACTTATAAACGGTAATGGCTATTTCAATATAAAACAAATGTATACCACTATTTAAAAAAAAAGTATATAAATTGTAAAATATAAACCTTCAGATAAATTTAAATGTCATAAAAATCAAAAATTTTTTTTTATCCCATAGTCTTTTTCTATAGGTAAAAATCATATTAAACATGTTTTTTGAAAGCTTTAATAATATTTATTTGCTACAGCAAACACAAACTAAATTAAAAAAAATTCTCAATGTCAAAATATGCAAAAACATGTATTAAAAACTGTCGAAATGTTATCATCGACGTATTTTGTGCTTACCTGACATATTATACAACACAATCAAAAACAAAATGTATGCAAATGAAATTTTCTCACTCTGCTCATGATAAATAAAGGTTCCAAGGCCTCTACACAACTATCAACAGCCTAGCGCTTACTTCAGAAAACTCTGAATATGCATTTTTGGAATGTAACTGAACTTGAAAAAAAAAGTCAACACTAAAACATACTAGATAGGTACCTTGGTTTAGTTTAGGGTGAATTTTAATAAACACAACGAGCTGATAGTGATATATAAACACACATTGAGTACCTATGTTTAAAATAACTACGTTGTAAAATACGAAATTAATAATGCATACAAATGTATGTATTATGTAATTATTATTTTACAACAACAGTGTTCTACAGAAAAAAAATAAGAAAAACGAGTAAGGGAAAAAGTACGACCCAATCCTGTCGAAATGCATGCGATCATCTTTCGTACGTGGCGTACGTCATTGAGTTTGCAATGTGGACCGTAAACCCGTCAGAACATTTTTATGATATGTATACCTTTAGGACTTAGTGATATATTACTATAATCTAGTACGATGTTTGGATGGTCTCCGCAAAATAATAAAAAGACGGGTAAACAAAACAAAACGAAACGGATCAAAAGGATAACGGCGTACCGCAGCTAGGTAGGAACATAATATAATATCGAACGACGCGCGTGACACGATCAGTTAAATTTATTACAGTTTTGAATTTTTAGTATGTACCAAAAAATATAGATAAAAAAAACTTGACGAATACATTGATTGTAGCCGACAAATTTTTAATATAAATACTACATCATACAATAGTGTTTTGTATAATTTAACCAGAGTTGCATATTTTGGTTTATGTAGGTACCTATATAATAACTTTATACCTATTGTATAAAATAATAAATATACAATAATGAATTACGTTGTTTTCTCGCGGTTTGTTGTGCTTAAAACGACATTATTATTATTATTAATAGGTAAGATTTTTTATTAAAATTAATACAAAAGTCATATCTTCGTGTATAATCATAGTTTTGAAATTAATTATACCTATTCGAGTATTAATATATAACAATAGTTATAAAGCTAATAACTTTTGCTAAAATGATATTATATGCACGCTATATAAGGTATATGTACTTATACAACCACACTGGTATACGCAGCTTCGACTCAACAAATAATATTACCTAATAAATTAAGTTTGAAAATACTATATTATTAATCGGCATCTGTAAACGTTTAAATGCATATACTATTATTACTATTATTATATAAATATAATTTAAGTTTAGAAATTGCTATGGTATATTATGTTCAAAACATATAATAAACTAATTAATCAATATATGGATTTAAAAATCAAAAAAAAAAAATCAAAGTAAATGCAAGATATAATATAACGAAATCAGTATAAACGATTTGATATATTTTTGTAAAAATGTAGTGATTCATACAATATAATATTTAATTCATAATATGGGTGCCCACTATACAATATCTACTTCAAATGGGAAAACGATTCTTTCTATTCAAATTCACAAAATTTGACTAAATCTGAGTTAATCACGTCAGCAGAACACCAATACATTGTACATATATGTACAATATCGAGTAGGTACCTACCTACATACACAATAGCGTGTATATTGGAAACCACAGTAAGTTGTACTTGTACACATTATATTATAATATTATGTACCTACATAGAATAACATGCATAAATGCATAATGAAATTCACGTCATTTCACATACACCGTGACACCGCCAGAGGTTCTTGTCTGCACCTGATTAGGTCGGTCGACTGGACGGTGAGAAATGTTCATATAAATATAATGATAATAATATAATATGCAGACATCAAAGACGAGTGTGTGCCCGAGTGTAATAACTAATAATATATTACATACCTAGGTATAATATTCTGCGATGGGCTGCGGTGTGGTTTGCTACGAGCGTGTTTGGCCATCACGTACGGCGCCCACCTCAAAACCTCTAATGTTTTCCACACACGTTTCGCGAATGCTTTGAAGTGAAATGTAACCGAGAAAATAAAAAAATCATAAATAAATAAAACCGTGTCCACATTTCCGCGGGAAACCGCGAGAGATCTGAACACTTAATAATACAATAATATATCGAAGCGCGCACACTACCTACACGCTACGGAAGTTACATTATTATTGTCATCCTGCAAAGTGTTCACAGTGCCTATATAATATACTATAGCATATTATATTTATAGTTACAACATGTTATAGTAGGCACGTGGCAGGGAAATCGTAACCAAATAATTGCACGCACTACAGTTTATAACATTTACTATAGTCGTAGGCGCACGGTTATAAAATATATGATACTTATAATATGACAAATACTATAAATTTGAACGTATCAATACAAATTAAAAATAATATACAACGTATATACTTACATACTTACATAATAATACTATTGTGCTTTATCGCAATAATCCAATAATCTTTTTCTGATCGCAGAGTTTACCGTTGGGTAGGTACGAAATATTGCGTCTGTGAAATGAAATGAAATTACATTTTTAGATAAGAATTCACTGAGTATGAAATTATGGCATATTTTTTTAATGCACGCACAACCCAAACTGCATTGCACAAGGGTAATACCGTAAAATTAACACTGAAAACTGTTACACCAACATGGCGTATTTAGGTGAATGTTTTTTACGAAACTTTCAAAAAAAACCTTAGTTAAAAAAACCTTTTTACTTTTTAGTAGAGTCTGCTTTGTGTTTATTCTGTTACAATCTGAATCCGTACAACAGTCAGAATATTTCGTACTCTCATTTTATACGTAACATTAAAACTAATTCTTAAATTTTTAAAACTTGCGTGAGTGGTGAGTTCTTGTATTATGAACAATGACATAAGTCATCCGATTTAGTTTGCCAATGTATTTGAGTATAGTTTAGGTATGTCTTATCATTTTATTTTTATTTTTTTTAAATAATAAGCCTCATCGTCAGCTATATTTTATACTTACAAGGCAACAACTTCAAGTTAATACACCGGGATTCGTACCATTTTAATTAAAAGTAACAATACATTAACTACATTAAATTGGATTTTATTAACATTATGTTAAGTTGAATATTTTAGTTTCATGAATGAATTTCAGACTTGAGTGTCTAAATAATTACTTGCGTTTCTGGAATGAGATTCTTCCGTAGGCTTCAGAGTGCTGAGTATTTTTATGGCAGACCACCGTTGATGGTATTATAAAAGGTAGGTACTTACCTAGCTAGACAGTGAATATAATATACTCGTAAGTAGTATTAATGTATTATTGTAAAATTCTCTTTACGTGTGTCACTCTGTCTCTTGTCATCTTTTTTCGTAATTACATTAGATAGGTACTTCAATGGCATGTTCAGGATCGAAATGTAGTGCCTATACATATATTCAATGAAACTATTAAATATTTGAGTTATGTTCAAACATATTACTAAGATGGGGACTTAATTCAATTTATACTTATTATATTTATTTATTATTGAAACTTGTTTCAGAAAACAATTTAAGAAAATATTAAATTGTCCATTAAGCTTAATAATGTTGTGTATTGTAAGTCACGTATTTTGAAATATGTTTCATCATCATCTGAAGCTGTGACGTTTGTCTTGCTGACAGCTGGTTTACTGTTTCATTTCCTGTTAAACCGTTGACATGTCAAATATTTCAAATTTGAGATAGGTACATTATTATACCATAAAATGTTTAAAATACCTGTTCTATGATATAGTAGGTACCTGGTACATACACTATAAATATAGACATTTACAATCAGTATTGGAAATTCTCATTAGGTAGAAGTTGTATATGCTTACAACTTTACAATTTATAAATATGTGATAGATATCATATTTCAGGAATGTTTATAAAAATATGATAATTATATGTTATAGGTAGGTATAAAAATATGAATTTTTCCGTAAAAAATTAAAATTATAAACGAATATCTTAATATATTATTTATATTTTAACTATGTTATAAAATAATATTTCCAAAAATAGGAGGTAAATTATATTCGGTACTTCTGTCGACCGTCACAACTCACTTTTAATTTTAGTACGATCATCGATCATCGATCACTCAATTTATTAAATTTTCGAACGCCATTGGCTGAAAAATGTCACGTGAAGCACGAATTTTAACTTTCTATAGTTTGACGTGATTTAATGTCGAAAAACGACAGGGGGCGTTCGGTGGAGACACCCGAATTACTCCGAATAAGAGAAGTAATGCTAAAAATACGAGAACAGACGGAATATTATAGTTTTACCAGGCATTACGGTATACTGCAAGGTATAGGTACTATTATACCTATATAATATTATGTGTGTGTAGTCTGTAACTTGTGATATGCAACGAGGAAACTCCCACAGTCAGGAAAATGTGATCTTGAGTGGTGTTATAATCTAAATTATATATCTGTTTTATTCTTACGCAATACTAACGACGTATCAAAGGTCGACGAATACATTCTATTGATCGTAGAAGATTCGTTATACGTTTTGTATACTATTATTGAAAATGTGACCACCTATACCTAACACATAGTCTATACTATAATCTATGTACACAATAACAGTTATTTTAATCTTAAGTCTTACGAGAAAGTACGGCGAGTATCTATATTATATACGTTGAAGGCGAACGATGATAGTGATTAATGAATGTGTATAGTAACTATGGTACTTTTACAGTACGTACGTTTCTAAGTGCATGAATAATTGTGAAACATTTTTTAAACGATAATTGAATTTAATCGATACGTTAAAGTTTAAATGTTAACTTTATTTAAACCACTTGAAAAAAGTAGTTTGTTAGTTTAATGTTTTTGGCATTTTGTGAATATTTTAACAGCATAAAAAATGTTGGATTCACCCAACGAGTGCCTGCGTCATGTTGTATTTGCGAGTAAAAAAAAAAAATATAAATTGCAACTGTTTTATTAAAATTTAAAACTAATTGCGTGTAAAATATAGATGTATATAATTTAAAAGTGGATGTTAATTATAATTTAGCTTTTGAAATTAATGTAGTATTGTATTCACGAGACATATATCCTCTCTCGGCGGTCTCCTGCACTACGTCTCTCGATCTCTTTCTCTTTATGTGTATAATATGTACTACCTTTTGGCTTTTTCGCTTACAATAATATATATACATATATATTTTATACAACGCTCCGGGGAACAGAGGTATAGAAATATAATATTTATGTACATAATATGTACCTACCTATATATATATATGTTATGCATTTATGAACACGAGCCTGAGTTTTAAAAATACATAATATCATTATAAATACAAAATTTAATCTAGATTTTGACGAAAGTGAATGTAAATTTACTGGATGACATATGTATATGGTATGGTACCTATATTATATGGGGAGGGAAAATCAATATCACCGTGGAAATTATTATAATTTAATAATGTGATGTGGTCGTGGTTTTGCGGATTGTATTTATCATTAATTATTTATATTGGGCATAGTTATATTATGTTATAGGTATATTAAATTATAAAACCTTTTTTTTTTTTCGTTTTGGAATCTTGACTCCCATTGCTACCTCCCTGGTCAAATAATTTACTAACAATTCAATAACATAAAATAAAACAAATATGAAATCCATGGTACGTCCAAGGACTTCGCATTAATAATTAATTGGGGGCCTCCAATACGCCATGGGGATGGTCTCCGACCTACAGATATTGACTGAACTAAGGTAATTACTAATTTGTAATTGTTGCTTTTATCCTGGCTGTACTATGGCGTTCCTTTGTCTCTCTCGTATTATTATTATAATACATACAGTCTACACATACGCGTTTGCTGTTTCGATGGCGTTTGAAAAAATAAAGATCTTCACTATCAATATCAACGCAAATTATCTTTATACGCCGCTCTTTAATCGTTATAATTTATTTTCGTAAAGGAAACCCGTGACCGTGACCGTCGAATGAGCTAGACAAGTAATTTCTTACCCCGGGGCTGTGGTCGTACAGATACGTATAAACGAAAACGAACTGATAATCAAATTCGTTTTTTAAAAATTGAAAACGGAGGGGGAATGTAGTTAGGAGATACGTTGCACTGTTGCAGTAACACTATGCCTTCTTAATTCTTTGCTGGTCGTTTTTACTGGCATAACACGCGAAGTGAACTACTCGGAATAGGATGTCTATAAATAACTGTTTAGTGTTTAATATTACAAAGTTCAAAGAGAATGCAGTGTACGTGTGTATATCAAATATAATATATTATATTATATAAAGGTAACATGTATACAATATACATATTACAATGAACACACAGTTTCTTTGAAAAGATAATTATCATTTTTGTAATATTGAATCTGCGCAGTACGATGAACACATTTAAATTACATTTAACTTGGAGAGAAAATAAACATATTTTAATTAAAAAATATTTTAGTAAATTTTTTGGTATACCGCCACCTTATAAGTTTGGACCAAGTGACGACATATATTATCTCCGCATTGTTCTCATGATACTTATTTCCGGAGTATGTACAGTGATTATAGGTTATCTGTGTTTTACCCAATCATTTTTTCCCACTTATCACACATACACACACGCACACCATCTCACACGCCTGTGCGCATCGTGTGACGCGCACATCATCGCCGAGTCAACCGCAATGAGTCACAGAGGTTCTTTAAAGAACACCCATTAAGGCTCTTTAAAAATGCAACGAAACAGCTCTGGAGCTTAATCTAATTTTAGAAATTATATATATATGTATATATAATATACGCACTATATTCTGGCATAATATACATTTTATATGATAGATTTTCTTAGCCTCCTAATTTTCTATTGGATGCAAGTATGCAACGTATTTCGTCTTTGTCCTACACACCGTAAATATCAAAATATTTAGGTACACGCATCAAACTATATTAGGTATATTATGTATGCATTCAGTATGCCTAATGCATATTATATTGTATACAAATACTTAAAATATAAATATGCGTAACGCTATTTCGGCCATAGAACAGATTAAAAATTGATAAAAAAAAAATCACGAGTTTTCGTCTTAAAAAAAATACTTATGGTTCATTAATATTTATTCAAATACACTTAACGGCGCAGTGAATGAACCTAACGTGTAATTGAGAAATGTCTCACTACAGAAAATCGAAAACTAAGGTCGAGATTTCTACGCATTTATATTTCATGATTTTAAAGTTTATTTAATGTTCAATAATTCCATTTACATAAATTTGGTCATTAACTTTTCCGTCGTTTACGGCTTTACGCCATAATAAATTGAATAATAATAAAAAGAAAAAGGAATTGCATTTAACGTTAAAAATATATATATGATGTTGAATTTCTTTTATTTCGAAAATGATTTAAAAACAAAATTAATATTCTAGGTACTTACAATGCAAAATAAATATTATAAGCAAAGAATATATTATATTATATTAAATATAAACAATTATTATTATACTGAATTTTTCTGAATAAAATATTTTGTCAGCGTGTACCTAATTACTTGAACTTGGAATAAAGTATGAATAAAAATAAAAGAATTATTTTATGATCGGGATGATAAGTCACGACCACTTGAAATGAACATAATATGGAAAACAGTTGGACAAAACTGGCGTTAATTTAGGTAAAATACTTGAATAATACTATATTATATACTAGGCGTAGAGGCAGTTGAAATAAAATATAGAGCGATCTCGTTTCGACGTTCTAACGACTGTGTTCGGGCGCAAACACGAAAGACACGCTTTCTTCGTGGGAGGCAATAAAAATGCTGCAAAAATCTCGACGACAAAGACTGCGTGAGAGTGCGTGTGCGTCGAGCTTTTGAGAAATATAAATATATAATATAAGCTAACTAGCACAAAACTAAATGCAAATTATTCAAGAAAGACCTTGGTTACAGTGGCCTAATGACAAACCAAGTTGAACTTTAAAAGCGCAGTAGACGACCCGAGTTAACTAACTAAAAATAATCGTTTGGCAGCGGGAGACGAAGGGGGGCACGTGGTGGATGTTTCACAAGTTACATTCATTACTTTTTAAGTAAATAGCTATACATACGTCATATTATTCGTTATTATGTTATGTTACCTTTATCGGCTATTATAATACTACTTATCTGTATATAGTATAAAAGAAGATGGGTCGACTGGCTTATCAACGTACAGCCAAAACTATGATAACTAGAGATTTGAAATGTTTATGGTAAGAAACTTTGTATCAATTGTATCACAATGTAAAGATGCACTGATAAAGGATTTTTTAAAAATTCGTATTTTAAAGAAAGGCTCACGCAGGGATTATAATCTACGAAAATCGAATACTTTCTTGTTTATAATATAATGCATGGTTGTCATTGGTTAATTCTAATAAAATAGTTTTTTTTTTTTTTATTGAGTTAAGACTTCAACGTCTGAAGTCATTAGTCTGAAGGTTTTTAAGTTAGTTTTTATTGTGTGGGGGAGGGGGTTTGGTTGGTTAGAATGTGTGTATACGAGGCGAAGATAAGTCACTAAAAACCCAGGTGGTCAGCCATCCGGAAACTAGTGACCTCCTGATGCTTGACCTCAGAACACGTTAGTGACTACGGCCAACCACCACGTCACACCAAGTCATAAAATAGTTATAATTTATTATGATTGTAACTGTATAATGATTAATGTTCCATATTGTATAATAGTTTTTCAATTTAGGCCAATAAACAGCTACTTAGTATAAATGTCAAATGAAATAACATATTACCTATACAGGGTTGTTAGCCTACAAATTGAAATTAATTGACCTATTGATAATAATCAAACTTAAATGTAAGAACATTATCTGTGTTTTCTCTTTGATTTTTACGATATTTTTATTTTTAGATGAATTATTAGTACTTTTAAATATTAATATTTTACCTTTTTATATACTGCAGATAAATCACTTAAAAATTAAAATATGGTAAAAACCCAACGAGAGAATACACATTATGTTCTCATATTTAGTTTTGATAAAAGGTCAAGGCACTCTAATATTTATGCTAACAACACAAACTTGGAACTGCTGGACAAATATGTATGGTATATTAATATTATCCGTTAGTATGTAGGAGACAATCCATTCAGGTATGACTTCCTCTTAAAGAACATATTTAAAGTTCTTTAGATATTTTGTTGTACTAGATACTAAAGGTGTGTATATGGAGATACAAACATCTATTTTTCAACCAAGAACCCCTATTCTACTGTAAATTATTTAGTAGATCATTTTTTTGGAAATGTTGACGTATCAAAATCAAAATTCGAATGAGTTATGTTTGAGTTATATTTAACTCTGTGTAATAACGATTAATAGTAATTAATATTGATGTATCAATATTTATAATGTGTAAAACTTGCCGAGTATAATGAATACAAGATCCAATATAACATCTATTTTAAATTTTTTTAAAACTATTTTTAAGAAATATTAACCTTATAGAGTTATAATTGAATAACTACTCGTTTTCATTCTGAATTAAGAAGACAAAAATATCCAGCAAAATGATCTCTTAAATAATCAAAAGTAAAGCAGGGAGATTCTCATTTATTTTTGAACAGCAGAATTTTGTATCACCAACAAGACACTCCTCCGGGCACTAGTAGTAAAAAAATCACAAATAATTTATAATAATATAATATATTATGGTCTTTAAGTAGGTATAGGTATTTAAATTTGGTTGAAAACACTAATATAGTGCAATATGATATTGGTGGTACGCAATGATATAGTATAAAACACGAAGTCAAAATGTGGAAAAAATTGAAGATGCTAATGATTAGTGTATTATATTCACTGTCTAAGTACATTATCGATATTATAATATAGAATAATCGTGAACAGTAATTTTAACATTATATTATTTTGAAGCATAAGAGACTGTAATTAGATGAGAAAATATAACTGTAACAAAAATACATCGAAATAGATATTATATTGAGTTTAAATGAATAGCGCGTAATTATAATAATTTAGGTAGGTACATGATTCTATTTTTATTTTTACGTAATCAAGTTAACTCAACATTTATTTTGTACTCCTAGTTGTTGAACCCTGGTTTGCACTATATTATAATATATTTTAGATTCTGAGTGGAACGATGAATGTATTGATTTTACAATGATGTGTGTTTTTTTTTTATTTTTTTTTTTTTGTGTCTGCACCTTTTAGGACAGAAAAAGTGCTTCGATTTTCTTCAACAGTATCTTTTCTGATAGGAAAGTGAATCTAGTTGGTACTTTGGGGGGGTCAAAAGTAAAATGTTTTCAATAGTTTTCAAAAGCGCCGTGAAAAACAAAAGAAAAATTCAGGAAAAACGGGAATTTTTACGCAAAATCTGTTTTCGAGAAAATTGATTTTGGTTTTTGGTGTAACTTTAAAACGAATGACTGTAGATACATGCAATTTTCACTGGTTGTTTATATTTCCATTTTCTATACATGATAAAATTTTCAAAATATTTTGATTTATTTGTGCTGTTTACGGACAATTTCAGTTTCCAATTTAATTAGTTTTTATTTCTATGAATGTCAATAAAACATTATTTGTTGAGTAAAAATACTTGAAAATTTAATACAAGGCTCCTACTATATTATTACAATGACGTTTTTTTAGACAATTAGCAGATTATTTTGAGTTAATAATTCGTAAAAATTTTTCTTTTTAGAACTAAGATTTTAAAATGTAATACAAGATTCTTTATAGGATAATCTACCTTTATCAAAAAAAAAAATGTATATAAAAAACTCAAATTAAATTTTTATGAGCGTTTGAAATTCATGTTTTTATAACATTTGACTCTTTTTGAGCTGTTTACGGACATTGTAAGTTTTCAATTTTTTTAGTTTTTTTTTTTATAAATATCAATAAAGTTTTATCTATTGGGCCAAAAAGTGTAAAAAATTAATACAAGGCTCCTGATATATTGTTACAATAGCAGTTGAAAAATATTAAAAATACATATGCACAATTATTTTTTATAAGCATTTGAAGTTGAAATTTTGACAAAATTTAACAAATTTAAAATTGAATAATTATTTTGTAGATAAAAATTTATAAAATGTTCAACTTTTATATCTAAGGATTGAAAATTTGAAACAAGATTCCACGTAAATATTTAATTCTGTTACCAAAAATTCTAAGAAATACATAAGCACAGTTTATTTTTATAGTCATTTTAAGTTCGAATTTGGACGAAATTACATATTAAAAAACCTGGAATAACTATTTTAGTTATTTTGTTGTGATTGTAATGATTGTATAATATTATTTGTGGGTACTTGAAACTTCTAAAGTATACTATTATATTTTTATGATAGTACCACAGTTTGTTGTTGATGTATAACGCGTTACCTGATGGATATTGTGATATGATTAATTTGGAATTTATTATTAATACCTATTATAGGTCAATTTTTTTTAATTTTATAGATAAGTATACCTATAATAGGTATGTCTAATATCTAGACTGACAAACCGTCTCCGCTCAGAATCGTTTTTCTTATACAGTGATATTATATCATTGAATTCAAATTTAATACTATCCATTATACCGTGACCCACTTGTAACCTACTGTACAGCAGAGCGACATCCACTTACACACCTTTTTTGTTTTATTATTATGGAGAGACGATTCTTGGTTCACCGAAAAATATATTTTTTTGTTAGCAATAAATCGTCTTCTGTCGACCGAGAACCTACGACTGCAGTGTTGTGAATAGATATCTAAAAAATTATCTAGATAAAAATAAAGATAACATAAATGTAATTTATCAAGATAAAGATAAATACAAAAATACATTTATCTAGATAAATATCATTTTTTACATTTATTTTTAGTATTTTTGTAATATTAGATTTATATCAATATAATGACAACGGATTGAGCCTTTGAAATACAGTTCTACGAAGTTAATTTTAATTTATTATTAAAATGGATGGGAATTAAACCTATACCTAATTAATTTTAATATGCTCATTATGGCTAGTAGATAACGATGTATAGTGCAAGCCCGCATGCAGGTTCTCGTATTGTCGTTGGCAATAATAACAAGAAATATATTCTTCTAATTTTATAAATAATTTATATTATATTAGAATTTTAGTAACATTGGTTTTATAATTTTGTAGAGGCGCTATATTATTTATCTAGATAAGCCCAATTTTTTATTTAAGCTAAACATTAGATAAATCGTAACATAATTATCTAGATACTTTAAAAGATAATTTATCTAGATATTTCCCAACACTGCCTACGAGTGACTGCGCCGCGCGCAAACATAATAATAATATTATAATGTAATGGCTTTGTGGCGGGCTGTCGGCTGCAAAGGTTTTGTTCAGATCAAAAAATTACCTTTATTTACACGAAATCACGTGTTCTTGTTAGTGATAATAATCCTGTCAATACGGCTTGAATTGTTTTGAAAATGTAAAACAATGCATAACAAATGAAATAATATTGCACTGGACGGGTTAATAATCAAATATGCCCAAAATGAACGTATCATAAAATTACTATTGGTATATCTGTTTTTTAGTCTTCAATACAGAAATGTTTATAATAATATTCAATGTAGATAAAAGTTATTTACTACAACTATAATATTATCTTCAATTTAGCTTAACCCGCATTTAATATTTATTCGTATAGGTAGTTCTATCTATTATTGATAGTGTATTGTAGTATTTATCTACTTTGGATAAGAAAACTGAACTATCTGGATATTTATTATGTAATTTTTTAATGTTAATCATTTTATATTTGTGCATTATTTTTGCTTTGGTTTGAACATATAATATGAATTGCTTGTCGAAAAACTTTTTTTTTTTTCATTTCCGTTAATTTTGTATACGTTTAATGTTTAAAACTCATTATTTTCGAACATTTTTTCCCCCACTTTTGAAACCTTTTATATACAAACTTCGTTCGAATCATGCGTGAGAACTGAACATGTATTTATAAACTCATTAACTTATACGCACAATTACATACATTTTAAATTACGTAAATATATTATATCAAACAACAATTTTGTTTAGCCGTTTAAAATTTAAATATGAAATGTTGGTTTATTTGATCTAGATTATACAGCAAACGGGCGTTACATAAAACGATTATTATAAGACACAAATAAAAATATGGTAAACTCGAATGTGCAACATTGATCAAAGCGGTGCCTAGGTATCTACGCGTGTAAGTATATACAATATGAATTATTTTATTAAAATAATATAGGTATTTACCTAGGCTATTATTTACAAACTGTCAGAGGATGTGTAACAAAAATTAATACAATTTAACATAAACATAACACGACGAATTTAAATTTTATGAATGCTATTTCAGTTATTTCTGATGGGTACCTACAATATTTTGTGGTCAAATGCACCAGAATTTTTTTGCTGAATAATATAATATTAAATAATATGAAGGTAACAACTACCAATGTTATGTCATTATATTATTTTTGTATGATCGTCTATACTTGTTACAGTATAGGTACTGATTGATGTATTGTTAAAATTGTATTAACATATATATATTATGTCTGTTTTTAATATTTAATACTTTTCGGAATAAACTTTCCTATATTTAAATAAAAGTATGTATATAGATATTTCTTATTATATATTATAATTATTAGTACCTACTTATATTTAGTTGCATCAATGTTTTTCGTCAATAATTTGTTTATTTGACATGATAAATGTTTCGTTGGATGTTATATTTTCATTAAAAGTTTATAATAACTATCTCTCTATGCTGTGGGCTAAATCTTAAACAACCTTTTGTTAAAACATTATACATATATTGATTCAAACAATATTAATCAGACGTACAATATAATAAATGTAGTTTATCTTAGTATATAACGTTCGTATGAAAACATGACGTTTATAAAACATTCCTTAAGACCGTTAATATTTGTCGAGTTACCAACGGTAATTTTGTTTAGATATAATATTGTGGGTATAAGGAAAAAAAATAAAGAACAAGAAAAAAACTGTAATAGGAAAATTATAATAACACAATTTATACCTATACGTGAATGGATAGTAAAGATATTGAAGAGTACGATAAAAATATGAAATATAGTCGAAAACCTAATTTAAATGAGTAATAGTAATATTTGAAAAATTAAGTTAATTCTTACATTGTCTGAAAACCAAATTTATTTGAGTCGAATACAATACCCCTAATCATATAATAGCAAAGCATGGACAAATAAAATTATTTCACACGACTTAAGCAGGCAACTTTCACGTACAAAAAGTTTAAAAGTTTTCAGAAGGTATGGGATAGCGGATTTAGTTGTTACAGGGGCAAGTTGCTACATTGGGGATATCTTGATAGCCAATTATGGTAACACTGTAGAAACTCAAGAAACAAATTCTATTATCCCTATTAATCTATTATCTAATTACCCCCATAAGCTTTGTCATAATATCCAGTACCTATAAATAAACAGTATCAAGAATAATCTTCAGTTTTCTGTTTTTTGCTATCAAAAGTACATTTTTTTCATGATTTTCTTTTGTAATTACAACCCACCCCAATGGAAACTAAGATTATTTCAATACTCAAAATATGTTTATTATATAGTACTATACCAAATTCTAGTAATATAATTCAATAGTATTATTTTATTTGACAAAAAATTAATTGTTAAAAAAAAAAAAACCATATGGGGAAAGTTGTTACAGTCCGTTTAATTATATATTATTTTTATAAAAATACCGATTTTTGTCCGGCGCGTCTCATGCGTCGCGTCACTCGACACTTGCTTAGTGTTAGCGTGATAACATGGTTCTCGACCCACAAATCGCCTTATTTATGATGCACAAAAAATATTTGATCTCTCTTGGAAGAGTATAGGTACTGTCATTGTTAATTTTTTTTTTTTTTATAATTTTAATTCAATATATATAGGTACTGTAACAATATGCCCCTGGACTGTAACAATTTACCCCACCCCGGAGCAAGTTGTTATAGTTTGACAAGGTGACTAAAAAATATTTATTTTAGTATTAAAAATTTACTTTTTCTGACTTTTTTTATTTAGACAGTTACCTAAGAAGTTACTCAATACAATGGTCTTACGTAAATTATGATACTGATCAAAGAAAAAATATTAAAATTATATTTGTGAAATTGTAACAACTAATCCCGCTCTCCCCTATGCTAAAACAGCTGAAAGTTAGTTCGTAGAAGATAAAAATCTATTACATTAATCTTCATATTATGGTAAACTTTTAAGTGTCTAGTTTAGTATTCAATACACTAACAGACTAACACTTAACGATTTTTCGATTTTTCAAACGTTATTCAGTGAAATTTACAGCTCGAATAACCGATGGCGATCAGACCCCAGATCGGACTCAGATAGAGTTCTTCCTAGAAATATTTTTTTTTACTTCAGTAATTATCAGAAATAATTAAAAAGAGGAAAATATCCAAAGTACACTATACAAAAAACGTATATTAGTTATCGTAAAGTGTTCATAATATTTTTTCAATTACTCAAAACTATTTAAAAGTATGTCTGAATAATAATGTTTAAAAAATAATCAATTTAGAATTGCCAATGGCCATTTATTGAGTTTTAAAACTAAGAAGTAAAACATATTTTTTTATACAATTATGAAAAGTAAATATATTTTAATTAATTCTTTCTTTTTAACTCTTTTAAACCTCTTATTTTATATTTTACAAATAGTTTTATATTCCATAATAAAAAAAGCAGGTAAGTGGATGTCGCTCTGCTGTATAGTAGGTTACAAGTGGGTTAATGTATAATGGATTGTATTAAACTTGAATTCAATGATATAATATTAAGAAAAACGATTTTAAGCGGAGACGGTTTGTCAGTCTGGATTCGTAGGTAAATTGTTATTGTTTATTATAGCCTGTAAGTTGAATTAATATTATAATATTATAGTTTTTTATTCGTTGCTATGGTGATAAACAAAGTTTTAGAAATTAAAATCCCGTTTTTCATTATTTGTCGGTGTTTTTTTCCGCCAAAAAAAAATTAACTTTTTAACAAGTTAATGCCCACCATTGCATTTTGCAAAATATTCTTTTGAAGTACTTGTTATTAAAGATAGAGTATTTTATAAAAAATTAAGAAATGTTATGACCACTTAATATAAACTATTTCGAAGATACATGTATTGGTATTTTTAGACATGAGAGGAAGATGGCGATAACCACAATACTTTATCAAATTTAGAACTGTTTTGATCGACCGAGAACCGATAACAGTATTAAAAGTTGACACACTGTCATTTTAAATACATTTTTATGATTGATAAATTGTAAGAAACCAATAATTTGAAAATGTATTGGGGAATTACAAATGATCAAAGTGTGAGCACATAAAAAAATAAATAACAAAATAACAATAATTTAATTGCAGGATATAATATATACCAGTATACCACAAAAAAAGTAGAATTTATTGTAGTATCTTTAAAAATGCTTTAAAAATATTATTACAAGCATAATAAAAATTTTGTAAATAGTTGGTTTAACTATTTTTTTTTTGAGCGGTGCGCGGAAGCTAGTGGTTTTAAAATGGTATTTATTTATTTTTTATATTGTATACAAAATGTCTACCAGAAGAAATGCTTCGATTTCAACATAATATAGTATCTTATATTTTAGCAAATTGGATTAAGATGGTACTTTAAACAGGTCATTTTTCGATTTTCTCAATAGTTATTTAATGCCACGGAAAAAACCACCGACAAATTACGAAAAACAGGATTTTAATTTCTAACGCTTTATTTATCACCATGGAAACGAATAAAAAAATATAAGATTATAATATTAATTCAACTTACCTATAGAGGCTATAATAAATAATAACAATATAAAATATCCAGACTGACAAATCTTCTTCGCTCAGAATCGTTTTTCTTGTACAATGATATATCATTGAATTCAAGTTTAATACAATCCATTATATTATATTGACCCACTTGTAACCTACTGTATAGCAGAGCGACATCCACTTACCTGCTTTTTTATATATGACCTCATTTATATGTTTATTAATTATTATTAGGTATATAATATAATATATTCTTTTCAAACACCTTAGTTTAGCATTCGATATTTTTTTTTTTTTTTGTATACACTGCATAATATTATATTATGTCATGTTGAGTTTTATTTGAATTAAATTGTCTGATAAGTTATATTATTATTTAGGTACCTATCTTAATAATAAAATCATTTTTTTTTAGCTCTGATTTGTGCGTTGAAATGTACAGTTACGTTAAATTGTCGCATATTATAATATCTAATATTGTCGTTCGTCCAATTTTCTGCTGTTATTTGATGCGTATTGAAATCACTGCATTGAAATGAGGAGACACATGCGTAGAATGAACAATAATTTATTTTTGTAAAATTAATACCTATACATTTTTTTTATACTTCATTTTAAATTATCAATAAGGTTTATTTTATTTTAAGTCCATTACACAAGTTTATGAATAACTGCGAATTACTGCGAATAATAATTTATGAATAATAATATATTCAATAAAATAAGGGTAGAAACATATTGTTAGAAATTAAGAAGTAACGTCTAATAAATTTCTAAGATGAAAATAATAGTAATATCGTTAATTATAACAATGAAATGTCGGTAACGGCGAATTGCGTTCAACAATTTATAAAAGTTAATTCTGTTGATATTGTAGTGGTTTAGATATAGGAAACAATATTAATAAATACGGCAGGAAATGAAGGAACTGTAAAGTTTACACTGACAATAAGGCTAGGAGAATCAATATTATAGAAGAGTAAGTATATTTATTTATGAAATAATGTTAAATTATTAGTATATAATATGACGTTTTATGTTAAAATGGTGTACTTGTTTCAAAAATGATTTATTTAAATTTTAATAATGCGAGAAGATAAATAGTAGATATAGTAAAAAAAATAAATTTATTTATTGTACCCTTATTGTTGTTTCATTGTTTGTTTTACCGAAGCATCTTAGAATAAGTAATACATTTAGAGGTCGGAAGTGGTAGCTAGGAGTTGCATATTATTCTATACGCTCTATAATAATTATAGCAAACCAACCTGGAAGTCCATTCTATACAATGAAGCATGTTTAAAATTTAAAATTTAAATGCATTTATTTTTATTTTAGTTTTGTATGCATATTTAATATTTAAAAATAAAAATTACGCTTATATTATCTATGTAATTTATATACTCAATTTTTTTACATAGGTATTTTCTTTTTTTTTTTAATATTTGTGCAAAGTAGCAAATTGCTAATTTTTGCACTTTCATAAGCCAATTTGAGTACTGTATGTGCTTGTTTGTGTTATACATAACGACGAAGTATTGTTTGTTCCAACTTACCAATTTTCCACCACATTTTATTTATTAAAGAATATAACATAGCTATATCTATAATGTGGTCAAATGAAAGTTTCTTTTTCCATGTGGCTGTAATACCTATATCATAATAATAATACTTAATAATAATTAATATGTATGCTAGGTAATAATTTGAATTCTTATGCGACACGGTTTTTATATATTATGTTAACAAACCTCAAGCTTTACTGAGTTTACGGTGTGCGATAGACATAACCCAGAATTGAAAAGTAACAAATTATGAGACCAGTTCCATGGTCAAACAAATTTCTTGGAAATTGATTGTATGCAACGATGATGATCACACGTACTGAGCGTTGCATGGGTACCTATTATTTGGCAATAGAAAAATGATATGTATATTATATAATATCAATGTGGACTGATTCATTTTATTAACGCATAATATAATATTATAATAATCCTCTTACATATTATTTTATTTACCTAGTTAGATTCGAATTATTATCATTAATGTAAAATCAATATAGAACAATGTATAACACTAAAAATAATTGAAATACTTATAAAAATAAAAATTTTAAACTATATTTATATAGCAAATAATTTTTTTCCCAAATCAAATCAATTTATACATCTGAATTGGTGTGAATGTTTATGTAAGAACACGGAATGAACCTTCCCAAAAAAATATTATGTGTACTTATACCACTGGTATGTTGTGATAATGATCGATAATCTAGTTTAAATCCCAGCATATTATATAGTAATGTACAAATCAATATATATGTAATAGATGTATAAAACCATC
>NC_042494.1:20513533-20514562 GCF_005508785.2 Acyrthosiphon pisum | reverse complement strand
CCAGCCGTTTAGGAGGAGTTCGCTTACAAACACACGTACAGTAGAATTATATATATAAAGATGTATTTCGAAGCACAAAAAAGAAGTCAAAATAATTACAGTTGATGTCACAACAGCTATGACAGTTCTGTCCGTCAACATGAATTTTTTATAGTTTATAATCAATTTTTTTTTATACATTCATTAGCTATTGCACTTTTTATATTAATATATTTTTTTACCATAATGTCCTTAAACTTTTTATTAGTTCACAATTCTATCGTTATTTATCCTATGAATATAATATTATTTTTCTTCCGAAGTCAGAACAATAACTATTTCTATACTGTCATTAGATTAAACCTATAGCCTACTTAGGTTATTCATGTTTTAAAAATTATACCTATAGTGCCTATTAATATCACCAAAATTATTAAAGAATATTATAATTATATTTTATTTGACTAATATTATAGTTTATTACAAAACTTAAATAATAAGTTGTTTTTAATTAATATATTAGCATTATAATAATTGATACAATATTATAAGTATGTAAAGTTGATTTATGTTCTTTATCATTTTAAGAATTTCCTTATATTATTTCTTATACATGGAATTTTCCTAATATCCATAATATTATCCATATTTATCGGAAATTATTAGCTTATTTAAAAGGACTTATTCCGTAAAATAGTCAAAAAAAAATTACAAAAAAAAAAATATATATCAAACATATGTAGTAAGTAGTACTGTAGTAGGTACCTAACTAATTTCGTTTTTACTTATTTAGTAATTTTTATTTTTTTGATTTGTGTACTGTGAAAGTTTTTTTTATTTAGTGTACAACTAGTTTGGTTACAGTTTCAAAATTAGATGTTAAGACATTGGATTTTTATTGAAACAAAAATGGATCGTAAATAAATTTGTATTTTAAAGTTTTGAATGATTTGAGCTATAGGTAAAGCATTGTAGTGTTCTTTAATTAAAAATACATGTGTGGTGTATAATATGTATGAAAATTGTCCTTTATTACGGTTAAACCTGTGG
>NC_042494.1:20504079-20513433 GCF_005508785.2 Acyrthosiphon pisum | reverse complement strand
TTTTTTAATAGTAAATAATAGTAAAGTTAAAGTAAAATGGTAACAGTGTACATTATGATAAAAGTTCAATAAAATTGTTTTTTATAATTTATATAAATTAGAAACTAGAAAGACACATTCACTCTTTATGTGATTTACATACTAATTAAAAAAAATAATAGATTAACTTTTTTAAACTGAGTTAAGTTAATATTATTTTCTATATTAACTTTTAACTTATCGAGTTAAATTTATAATTTGTTAACTGTTAACTTTTAACTTATCGATCTTGTGTCCTCTTAACTTAACTTGAGTTAATTATTTTCATTAACTTGCCCTTTGCGTATATGAAGTTATAAATAATAATTGTTATGATTGCTGGGAAAGGGGGAGGAGGGTTGGTCGAACTGAAACCTATTTTAAACACCAAATGTAAACAATTTTTCATTCATGCGCGTTATGATATTAAAATATAAAATATTTATAATTTATATTTATACCTATTAACTATTTTATTAAAATGTATAACTAATAATTATATAATAATAACAAATTATTTTTGAGCAGCGGCTCACCGGGAAAGTTCCCGGTATCCCGCCGGCCCAGTCCGCCCCTGTGCCTAGGTATCTACGCGTGTAAGGATATACAATATGAATTATTTTATTAAAATAATATAGGTATTTACCTAGGCTATTATTTACAAACTGTCAGAGGATGTGTAACAAAAATAGTAATACAATTTAACATAAACATAACACGACGAATTTAAATTTTATGAATGCTATTTCAGTTATTTCTGATGGGTACAATATTTTGTGGTCAAATGCACCAGAATTTTTTCGCTGAATAATATAATATTAAATAATATGAAGGTAACAACTACCAATGTTATGTCATTATATTATTTTTGTATGATCGTCTATACTTGTTACAGTATAGGTACTGATTGATGTATTGTTAAAATTGTATTAACCTATATATATTATGTCTGTTTTTAATATTTAATACTTTTCGGAATAAACTTTCCTATATTTAAATAAAAGTATGTATATAGATATTTCTTATTATATATTATAATTATTAGTACCTACTTATATTTAGTTGCATCAATGTTTTTCGTCAATAATTTGTTCATTTGACATGATAAATGTTTCGTTGGATGTTATATTTTCATTAAAAATTTATAATAACTATCTCTCTATGCTGTGGGCTAAATCTTAAACAACCTTTTGTTAAAACATTATACATATATTGATTCAAACAATATTAATCAGACGTACAATATAATAAATGTAGTTTATCTTAGTATATAACGTTCGTATGAAAACATGACGTTTATAAAACATTCGTTAAGACCGTTAATATTTGTCGAGTTGCCAACGGTAATTTTGTTTAGATATAATATTGTGGGTATAAGGAAAAAAATAAAGAACAAGAAAAAAACTGTAATAGGAAAATTACAATAACACAATTTATACCTATACGTGAATGGATAGTAAAAATATTGAAGAGTACGATAAAAATATGAAATATAGTCGAAAACCTAATTTAAATGAGTAATAGTAATATTTGAAAAATTAAGTTAATTCTTATATTGTCTGAAAACCAAATTTATTTGAGTCGAATACAATACCCCTAATCATATAATAGCAAAGCATGGACAAATAAAATTATTTCACACGACTTAAGCAGGCAACTTTCACGTACAAAAAAAGTTTAAAAGTTTTAAGAAGGTAGGGGATAGCGGATTTAGTTGTTACAAGGGCAAGTTGTTACATTGGGGATATCTTGATAGCCAATTATGGTAACACTGTGGAAACTCAAGAAACAAATTTTATTATCCCTATTAATCTATTATCTAATTACCCCCATAAGCTTTGTCATAATATCCAGTATAAATAAACAGTATCAAGAATAATCTTCAGTTTTCTGTTTTTTGCTATCAAAAGTACATTTTTTTCATGATTTTCTTTTGTAATTACAACCCAGCCCAATGGAAACTAAGATTATTTCAATACTCAAAATATGTTTATTATATATTACTACACCAAATTCTAGTAATATAATTCAATAGTATTATTTTATTTGACAAAAAATTAATTGTTAAAAAAAAAAACCATATGGGGAAAGTTGTTACAGTCCGTTTAATTATATATTATTTTTATGAAAATACCGATTTTTGTCCGGCGCGTCTCATGCGTCGCGTCACTCGACACTTGCTTAGTGTTAGCGTGATAACATGGTTCTCGCCCCACAAATCGCCTTATTTATGATGCACAAAAAATATTTGATCTCTCTTGGAAGAGTATAGGTACTGTCATTGTTAATTTTTTTTTTTTTAATAATTTTAATTCAATATATATAGGTACTGTAACAATGTGCCCCTGGGCTGTAACAATTTACCCCACCCCGGAGCAAGTTGTTATAGTTTGACAAGGTGACTAAAAAATATTTATTTTAGTATTAAAAATGTACTTTTTCTGACTTTTTTTATTCAGACAGTTACCTAAGAAGTTACTCAATACAATGGTCTTACGTAAATTATGATACTGATCAAAGAAAAAATATTAAAATTATATTTGTGAAATTGTAACAACTAACCACGTTCTCCCCTATGCTAAAACAGCTGAAAGTTAGTTCGTAGAAGATAAAAATCTATTACATTAATCTTCATATTATGGTAAACTTTTAAGTGTCTAGTTTAGTATTCAATACACTAACAGACTAACACTTAACGATTTTTCAAACGTTATTCAGTGAAATTTACAGCTCGAATAACCGATGGCGATCAGACCCCAGATCAGACTCAGATAAAGTTCTTTCCTAGAAATAATTTTTTTTACTTCAGTAATTATCAGAAATAATTAAAAAGAGGAAAATATCCAAAGTACACTATACAAAAAACGTATATTAGTTATCGTAAAGTGTTCATAATATTTTTTCAATTACTCAAAACTATTTAAAAGTATGTCTGAATAATAATGTTTAAGAAATAATCAATTTAGAATTGCCAATGGCCATTTATTGAGTTTTAAAACTAAGAAGTAAAACATATTTTTTTATACAATTATGAAAAGTAAATATATTTTAATTAATTCTTTCTTTTTAACTCTTTTAAACCTCTTATTTTATATTTTACAAATAGTTTTATATTTCATAATAAAAAAAGCAGGTAAGTGGATGTCGCTCTGCTGTATAGTAGGTTACAAGTGGGTTAATGGATTGTATTAAACTTGAATCAATGATATAATATTAAGAAAAATGATTCTAAGCGGAGGCGGTTTGTCAGTCTGGATTCGTAGGTAAATTGTTATTATTTATTATAGCCTGTAAGTTGAATTAATATTATAATATTATAGTTTTTTATTCATTGCTATGGTGATAAACAAAGTTTTAGAAATTAAAATCTCGTTTTTCGTTATTTGTGGGTGTTTTTTTCCGCGGCATTAAATAACTATTGAGAAAATCGAATAATGACTTCTATAAAGTACCACCTTGATCCAATTTTCTAAAATATAAGATACTATATGTTGAAATCGTAGCATTCCTTCTGATAAAAATTGTGTATACAGGATAAAAAAAATAAATAAACACCATTGTAAAACCACTAGCATCCTCGCTCCGCTCAGAATCTAAAAGTAAACATTCAATTACTTTGTATTACTTTTTCTGGAAAAAAACACCTTGGAAAAATATACCTAGATATTCGAAAAAATATTCAATTACCTACTTCTATTTTAATACTTTTTTTGAACGTAATAAAAAATATGAAAATACGCGTAAATATTTATGTTAAATTACTTAAATCAAATGTGTTTAGATATATTTTTTTATTTTATTTGGACAATAAAACAGTATTAACAAAGTATTTTGTTTAAATTAACCCGCAAAAGCTTAGGCTATTTGGTAGTTGTTTAAACTGTGGGGGAGGGTACTGTAGGTTTTGGTAAACACGTGTGTTTTTTGGGTTTTGTCAGAATTTCAATTGGGCACCCGTAGTTTTCCGCCATTCTCGGTTGGGGGATGGCGGCGTCTCTATCCAGACAGATGTGACCGAGATTCTAACCAGCGATGGTGCACGTCGCAACTGACGCCTTAGTCCACTCGGCCACTCCGTCCACTTAGATATATTACTTTTGTGTCGATCTGAAGTATCAGGTAAAAAACCGAGTTTAAATTATACAAAAATTACCGTCCAACAAGTTTGAAAATATAATCTAAACCTAACCTGTTGAAAATCCTCAATATTAAAATTAGAAATGTCATATATATTTAAATTGACATAAGATAGAGAAATATTTTTATTATTTTGACAGTGGAATACTGGCATGGTATATTTGACGATCGAATTTTATTAATATTATTTATTATATATTTTATAATCTTCAAAAAAAAAGTTCGAAATATTATAAGAGGCTCAGATCATATAGGGTTTTCAGATGATACGTTTTCATCTTTTCCAAATGTATTCGGGAAATCTTAGGACATTCGTCCAGTTTTTTTCTCTGCCAGTTAATACCTTTACACCAAAATATACACCATATTCTATTGACAGGTAAAAAAGAAACAACACGTAGGTATAGTATAATTGTATTATTTTAATCAGAATTTGTATGTATTAAACGGCTAAGTCATCAACTATATTGCAGATCTCGTCAAATCAGTGATGAATGCTATCAAAAATAATTTTCCCAATATAGTAAAATACATTGTTGTTTTTCATATTTTAAGTTAGGCTATTTGGAAAATAAAATAGCATTATGAATTATGATACATAGAAGATATCAATTTCACATTAAGTACATTTTGCAAAATATGCTTTTGAAGTCCTTGTTATTAAAGATAGAGTATTTTATAAAAAATTAAGAAATGTTATGACCACTTAATATAAACTATTTCGAAGATACATGTATTGGTATTTTTAGATATGAGAGGAATATGGCGATAACCACAATACTTTATCAAATTTAGAACTGTTTTGATCGACCGAGAACCGATAACAGTATTAAAAATTGACACACTGTCATTTTAAATACATTTTTATGATTGATAAACTGTAAGAAACCAATAATTTGAAAATGTATTGGGGAATTACAAATGATCAAAGGGTGAGCACATAAAAAAATAAATAACAAAATAACAATAATTTAATTGCAGGATATAATATATACCAGTATACCACAAAAAAAGTAGAATTTATTGTAGTATCTTTAAAAAATGCTTTAAAAATATTATTACAAGCATAATAAAAATTTTGTAAATAGTTGGTTTAACTATTTATTTTTGAGCGGTGCGCGGAAGCTAGTGGTTTTAAAATGGTATTTATTTATTTTTTATATTGTATACAAAATGTCTACCAGAAGAAGTGCTTCGATTTCAACATAATATAGTATCTTATATTTTAGCAAATTGAATTAAGATGGTACTTTAAACAGGTCATTTTTCGATTTTCTCAATAGTTATTTAATGCCACGGAAAAAACCACCGACAAATTACGAAAAACAGGATTTTAATTTCTAACGCTTTATTTATCACCATGGAAACGAATAAAAAATTATAAGATTATAATATTAATTCAACTTACCTATAGAGGCTATAATAAATAATAACAATATAAAAATATCCAGACTGACAATCTTCTTCGCTCAGAATCGTTTTTCTTGTACAATGATATATCATTGAATTCAAGTTTAATACAATCCATTATATTATATTGACCCACTTGTAACATACTGTACAGCAGAGCGACATCCACTTACCTGCTTTTTATATATGACCTCATTTATATGTTTATTAATTATTATTATATATTATTTTCAAACACCTTAGTTTAGCATTCAATATTTTTTTTTTTTTTTGTATACACTGCATAATATTATATTATGTCATGTTGAGTTTTATTTGAATTAAATTGTCTGATAAGTTATATTATTATTTAGGTACCTATCTTAATAATAAAATGATTATGCTCTGATTTGTGCGTTGAAATGTACAGTTACGTTAAATTGTCGCATATTATAATATCTAATATTGTCGTTCGTCCAATTTTCTGCTGTTATTTGGTGCGTATTGAAATCACTGCATTGAAATGAGGAGGCACATGCGTAGAATGAACAATAATTTATTTTTGTAAAATTAATACCTATACATTTTTTTTATACTTCATTTTAAATTATCAATAAGGTTTATTTTATTTTAAGTCCATTACACAAGTTTATGAATAACTGCGAATTACTGCGAATAATAATTTATGAATAATATATTCAATAAGATAAGGGTAGAAATATATTGTTAGAAATTAAGAAGTAACGTCTAATAAATTTCTAAGATGAAAATAATAGTAATATCGTTAATTATAACAATGAAATGTCGGTAACGGCGAATTGCGTTCAACTATTTATAAAAGTTAATTCTGTTGATATTGTAGTGGTTTAGATATAGGAAACAATATTATGAAATATGGTAGGAAATGAAGGAACTGTAAAGTTTACTCTGACAATAAGGCTAGGAGAATCAATATTATAGAAGAGTAAGTATATTTATTTATGAAAAAATGTTCAATTATTAGTATATAATATGACGTTTTATGCGAGGTATACTGGTTTCAAAAATGATTTATTTAAATTTTAATAATGCGAGAAGATAAATAATAGATATAGTAAAAAAAATAAATTTATTTATGTTACCCTTATTGTTGTTTCATTGTTTGTTTTACCGAAGCATCTTAGAATAAGTAATACATTTAGAGGTCGGAAGTGGTAGCTAGGAGTTGCATATTGTTCTATACGCTCTATAATAACCTGGAAGTCCATTCTATACAATGAAGCATGTTTAAAATTTAAAATTTAAATGCATTTATTTTCATTTTAGTTTTGTATGCATATTTAATATTTAAAAATAAAAATTACGCTTATATTATCTATGTAATTTATATACTCAATTTTTTTACATAGGTATTTTCTTTTTTTTTAAATATTTGTGCAAAGTAGCAAATTGCTAATTTTTGCACTTTCATAAGCCAATTTGAGTACTATATGTGCTTGTTTGTGTTATACATAACGACGAAGTATTGTTTGTTCCAACTTACTAATTTTCCACCACATTTTATTTATTAAAGAATATAACATAGCTATATCTATAATGTGGTCAAATGAAAGTTTCTTTTTCCATGTGGCTATAATACCTATATCATAATAATAATACTTAATAATAATTAATATGTATGCTAGGTAATAATTAGAATTCTTATGCGACACGGTTTTTATATATTATGTTAACAAACCTCAAGCTTTACTGAGTTTACGGTGTGCGATAGACATAACCCAGAATTGAAAAGTAACAAATTATGAGACCAGTTCCATGGTCAAACAAATTTCTTGGAAATTGATTGTATGCAACGATGATGATCACACGTACTGAGCGTTGCATGGGTACCTATTATTTGGCAATAGAAAAATGATATGTATATTATCATTGAGTATAGATAGTACTATCTATACTCAATGATATTATATAATATCAATGTGGACTGATTCATTTTATTAACGCATAATATAATATTATAATAATCCTCTTACATATTATTTTATTTACCTAGTTAGATTCGAATTATTATCATTAATGTAAAATCAATATAGAACAATGTATAACACTAAAAATAATTGAAATACTTATAAAAATAAAAATTTTAAACTATATTTATATAGTAAATATTTTTTTTCCCAAATCAAATCAATTTATACATCTGAATTGGTGTGAATGTTTATGTAAGAACACGGAATGAACCTTCCCAAAAAAATATTATGCGTACTTATACTACTGGTATGTTGTGATAATTATCGATAATCTAGTTTAAATCCCAGCATATTATATAGTAATGTACAAATCAATATATATGTAATAGATGTATAAAACTATCGAAATAAAATGTAGATGTCTATAATATATAGGTATGGTTGGTACGGCTATACGTACAGAATAATATGTGTAGTATAAGTGATTATTGTACAGAACGACCGCAGTGGTAGAAATATACGAGTGATCTATAACAGACCCTAACGGTGTAAACATTAAAGTTTTAAAAAACGATTATTGATTGGTAGGTATAGGAAGGTACCTACGTATACCTACCGTGGTATTATATGCACGGCACCTCGCAGCACGGTCCCCAGCGAGTGATTTTATCCAAAGCTGTGCGTGAACGAGTGCTCTAGTTCTCATTTGTGTAGGTCTCCTGGGACAAATTTATCTGACCAAAAAGTTTAAGTACATTAATCATTTTCAGAAATCTACTGGCACCTTGTTTGTCACTATTTGCACGCGCCTGCTTTCGTATATACACACAGGTATTATCCGTCGTATATATATCGTTGTAATATAACACACAGCCGTATATACATAGGTACATATATATATTTATTTATTTTTATTAATATATATATATAAATATATACATTATAAATACGTCCTTTATTTCGACAACAATCTCTGGAAACAGACCGTGGTTGGATTACGTTGTCGTTGGGTAAGTGTGTATGTGTGTGTGTTGTTCACGCCAGGTAAACAAAATAAATGATATTGCCCTGGGCTGGGGCACGATCGGATATTATATATATTACCTACGCGTGTGCAGGGGGCGCGCTGCCTGCGACGGCCACGGAGAGACGTAAACCGTGTGGTGCAGTCCGATCGAGTGGTTGGTACAGTTGTGGTGGTGGAGGTGGCGTGGTTAGGTATATATATATATATATATATATATATATATATGTGGTGACGATGGAGGAAGGATATATATTATATAGGAAGAAAACGTGTAGTATGCTGGTGCGTGCCAAGTTTCGTTATTTTTCATCGAGTTGTTTACCCCACTTTGGCGTGCTGACTGCGGCCTGCGGGCGCACAGATACTGACGAAAAGAGAAGAGGAAAAAATACGAGAGAAAGCAAAGATGGTGGAGGGAGGGGAGTAGCGATACACTGCTGCCGCGGCTCACGCTGGCCGAAGGCAATTTGATTTAAAAGTAAACAAAAAAATAATATGAAAACTATATCGTTTTTATAAAGATATAGTATATATGTTACCGTAAATGCCCGATCACTAGGTAAACCTAGGTTTTACTAGTTAATGCTAGGTTTTACTGTTTGTACTCAGTAAATGCTGAAATTCTAAATTTTATTCGGGCTTTTACTAAACACGATGTGTACATCCTAGGATATACAAATTGACTTAATAAAAGCTGATCAATACACGACACATAACATTTAAGCTGCGTAAATTATTAATTATTAATTATTGGATTTAAAACGTCATAAAACCCTTTCTATATTAGCCATATTAAAGTAAAATTAACAATGAAAATTAATATAATTAAAATTT
>NC_042494.1:20459833-20503951 GCF_005508785.2 Acyrthosiphon pisum | reverse complement strand
CAGCTATTACTAAGTAGTAAGTTATATCATGATACCTATAAGTTGTATAATATTAATCTTAAACTCGATAAAATGCAAGTCCTTGCAACACATTATTACAGTCGTAAATTTATCTTCGAAAAATAATTGTTATTAATCGTTGCAAGCAAAAATGTTTGAGGTGTGATTACAACTTTATTTGCAGAACCTGATAACAGTTAAATAATAATAGAGATTGTAATTTATGTAATACATCCTTAAGTCATAAATACATAATCAATTATTATTTACATAATTTTGTATTTTATTTGAATTAATTCTTCAATTTAAAATTTAATAAAATAATTCAATAAATCAATTGTAACGTCTTATATGTATTATATTATAATAATTAAATTAATTTCAGGTACACACACTAAATAATATTATGAGTCCGATAGATAGGTACTAGGGTAAGTAAGCAGGCGCGTCCCTGTGGGGGGCGATCGCCCATCTGTAAGTCGTGAGATTTTCTAAGTTTGCCAATAGATAAATACATTTTAAACATTTTGTTAATTGTTAAAAGCTGTATTCAAGACTAACATTTTTCATCCCCCCCCCCCCCCAAGTCCTGAAGTCGACCCTGTAAGCAGTTTAATTTAATACCAACAATAAATAATTTATATATAGGTGTGCACAATGACGTATCTAAAATTTTTGTTTTAGAAGGGGCTTGAAATTAAATTTTTGATAAATTTTATCTGAAAATGATTTATTAATGAAAATTTTTTTATTATTTAATAATTTTTGGGGGGGGTTGGAATCTGCTCCCCCTCCCATCACTGGTGTATTACGGATATGCATTACTTATGGTCACGTTCTTTTGACATATTTGTTTACATATATAGGTAGGTAGTAGGTACATACCTATACAGTTAAGTATACATCTTTGATTTTTTGTTTCCATGAAGTAATTAATTTATTATTTTGTATATTTAAAGATTAAACTACTAAAAGAAAACTACAACTTATTTTGTTTTCACTTATAAGTTAATTATATTTAAAAAATATGTGTTTATATATTTTGATCAAACATTTGTATATCTAATTGAGATGCCTATTATGTCATTATCAGATAATATAATATAGGTTAATTTAACATATTATGTATATATTATATATAGGTTAAAATGTGCCTATATATATTAATAAACAGGTAATAGGTAATTAATTACCGTAAATTATTCGACATTCCCGGTTATTCCCACCAAGTCACGTTTCCGGAAATGGAACAAGATAGCGTAATCCTGTATGGTTGTTTTGCATAAACCAAGGGACATTTAGAGGTATTCTCTCGAATTTATTTTGGAGAGTATGTATTTTTTAATATTTAAAATGTAGATGCCCATACCCCTTAATATTGGGCATGCGCATAGGTCTTATTATTGCAATATATAGCAGTATGGTACATTAGTTAATCCGTATAGGGCAGGGTTATTATGTTTAAAGTACAATATTTTAAACAACTTGTTTTAAACATATTTTAAATATTTGTTTTAAACGTTTTGTACATTGTTTAAAACGAATAAAAGATATTATGTTTAAATCAGTGTAAAATACAAGTGAATATTGTGGTGTTTTTTGGTTCATTATTCATAATAAATAATAAAAGATATTCTTCAGAAAAAAAGTTAAATTATCAAATAATTATATCTATTACCATCCTTCATTTAAACTTTTTTTAAATTTTATTGAACAAATTACCAAATTTATAAAGTTTTATTGATGTTCATAGGAAAAAACTAATAAAATTGGAAACTGAAAAAGTCTCTAAACAGTTCAAAACAAATCAAAATATTTTTAAAATTTTTCGTGTATAGAAAATTCAAATATAAACAACCGGTGAAAATTTCATGTATCTACGGTTATTTGTTTTAAAGTTACACCAAAAACCAAAAGCGACTTTGTGAAAAATAGATTTTGCGTAAAAGTTCACGTTTATCCTTAATTTTTCTTTTGTTTTTCGGCACTTTTGAAAATTACTGGGAATTTTAAATGTTGACATCCCCAATGCACCAACAATATTCACTTTCCCATCAAACAAGATACTGAAGTTGAAAATCGAAGCATTATTTTGACTACTTATCGTGTACACAGACACAAAAAAAACACAGCATTGTAAAATCAATACATTCATCGCTCCGCTCAGAATCTAAAACAGTTTAAAATAAAAATTCAGTTTTTTGATTTTTTATTATTTTAAAAAATAAAAAAATACACCAACTCTAGTATAAGGTTGAGTTGAGATAAAGAGTATAAGAAGTGTATCCTTGGTCAAGTTTTTTTTTTGTTAATACGAATTTTCTGTTAAATGTTGCGAATGTTGCTCTATGAGATTTCTCAGAAAAATATTGAATATTTTTGTCATGACCTATAAAGCATACTACGATTCTTATATTTTGTTGTTTATATCATTGAAGTAGTTTTATATTGTTTAGCTTTAAAAACCTTTTGTGGTAGATTTTTTGTAGACTATATATTAATTGATGGTTACGATGGATAAAACAAACCATGATAATAGTCCATAATTGGTGTTCGACATGTATATATTTAATATAAATAATATTGCCTTAAAAGATTCTTTGAAATAATTGTATTACTATGGATGGATAAAAAACATTATGCAATAACCGTCGGAAAACAAACCGTCGTCTGAAAGTGAATTATAAAACATTTCACAACCATATTATCATAACAACATCATTCTTGTCATATTTTTGTATTTCAAACTAAAAAATGATATAACCATAAACAGACTGCAGTTAACTGGCTTGATAATAGTTTTACATTCATATAACGTCGATAACAACGAAAAACTCATCACCGGGTGTGGCGTGTGAAAAGCTCTATCATCGTATTATTATCGATGTGTAAGCGTTTATTTATGGTCGAAATTTTATGTTACATATTTAAGTGCGAGTTCAATATTTGTAATAGTAACACATAATAATATATGGAACTAGGTAATAATAACAAAACCCAGTGCCAAATTCGATCTTTTTCATCAGGACTAGGTGCATATAATATATTATGTACACCTATATTAAAAATAAGCTCAAAAGTCAACTTGAATAATATACGCAAAGCTCGAAATTACATTTATGTTTTCCTAGGGGAAAAATAGCTTTTAGCGATAAAATCTTTTCAACAACAACAAAAAAAAAACGTACACTCATGAATTTCCAAAAGTGTAACATTTTTTCGTGTATGTTTGTCGGCCAGTCGTCGCACGCCATTGAAGCTTAATATACCTTTATATTATATTATATTTATTTTAATTATACTATGTATATAATTTTTTTACTCAACGGACAACTATATGCACAGAGTATGCCAAGCATGCTCACCATTTTTTCTTCTTCAATAATTCAGTTATTCAAAATCTGATTTCTGAAACTTTTGAGTACCTATACTTGAAGACCTTATTTTCAGGTTATTGAGATTTCTTGTCCTGTGGAGATACAAACTTTTGTTTTTCAAATTTTAACACCTCTTTTCATTATAAATTATTAAGTTGATAGTTTTCTGATAATGTTAACACATCAAAAATAAATTTCGATCGTGTAAAGTTGTTGAGTTATTTAACATAATGCTCTAAGGATAATAGGCCCTAGGTAATTTTGGAAAATTGAGTTTGGAAGATACTAATATGGAAGCTATGGTAATTTGAACATTTTAGTAATTCATATTAATCCATCAATACTCATAAGTTAGAATTTATAAAAATGGTCCAAGTACCTATAATAAATAAGACACAAGTAGGTAGACACAAGTAGATCAAAATATATTACATCCATTTCATGTTTTTGTAAAACCATTATTAAGGGGCCTTGTTAGTCATTCGGATATTATCTAAGGGGCAATATTTAAGCAATTTCTAATCTCGTTTTAGCCGCTTAGGATCTATGTGTTAGTTGTAAATGATTATAATATTTATTATTGTGAGAGAAATTCAATATGGGTACCTCTCTTATACGCGCTTGTACATGTCAATATAGCTATATAAAATTTACTATAAGAATTTTATGACAACTTAAGTACTTATTGTTTTGTCAAAATGTATTAAAATTAGTAAACGTTGTCTGATTTTGGTTCTGAAAAAAATATTTTAATTCATCAGACAAAAGTCAAAATTAATCGTAAAAAACACTTTCTGTTTTTAATTTTAATTATCTATGACTTGAAAAATTTATATTTTCAAGTTTTTAATTAGAGTTTATAATGATATAATACTATAAGATTTATTTTTTAGAAGCTGTTCCGTTTGATCTACCCATAGACAATTTTCTGTCGACTTTCAATTTTTCAGAATTAAAATTGTACAACATAAACTAACTTTATTTAATTCAACAATAACTTACAGTATTGTCAAAACTTAAGGTATTTTGATCTAAAATTTACGGCAGTAGCGAGGTTCTTTTAAGACTATATAGGTAAACCTTAATATAAACGATATAATCGATCGAATTTTGGATGAGGTACATCAACACCTTCAAAAAAATTATCGACAAAAAATGTTCAGGAAGGGTGGGGAGTCTCATTTAAAAATATAAGTATGTATCGCTACATTTAAAAATCTTAATAATTTGAAAATAATATGATATTTAAGTATATTTAAAAAATCCAAAAATCAGAATATGAACACATTCATTATTATATGAAAAACTTGATGCGAGCATGGTTGGTTAATCACACTGAACAATATACAGATGTATGAAACCGACTAGGAGAAATGGAACGACACAGAATAAAGATCAAAAAAAAAAAAAACAAAGTGTCCGAAAAAAGTACCGACGAAATTGATGAATCTCGAGGACCAAACAAAAAAAAGAGTGCGATACGGTAGGGTTAAAAAACAAAAAAAAAATCCACTTAGATTCAGGGTCGTATGTGCAGTGAAAACAACAATAGACTTTTTCACAAGCAGTATTGTTGTTGTGCTACACACACACACACACACACACACACACACACACACACACACACACACACACACACACACACACGTATATTATATACCTATATATAGGTACGCGTCTTTTCCACCCTCGTCTCGAGTGTTTTGTGTGCGCCCACGAAATGACAATATTCTTGCGAAATATCCTCGTCCACCACCGTAGCGCAGAGGTCGCCCGTCATCCGATTGCGTTTATTTCCACCAAACGTAAATCGCGTATAAACGAGCTACTCATTATATTATACGACGACGCGGAAAAGTTTCACACCCTGACACCACCGACCCCTCAACCATCCCTCGGCCGAACCAACTCAGTCACGCAAGCAATATACCTATGTACAGTATACACGCGTAGCTAGCATTATGTGTTATAATAATAATACTCGTAAAGTCGTAACGCAGCTCGACCTGACGTTGTCATCGTATAATAGTTTCGAGTACAGGTGGCTCGTTAAAAATTCAACGAAACTTTTATACCGTCTGTCGTTGTTCCGTTTTGCTTTTCCCTTTATTATTATTATTATTATTATTTTTTTTTTATTATTATTGTCTCGCATTTCGGCCCGTCCGTCTCTACTATCCCGTTACCCACACGCTCTTTTCCCACCAATCTATTGAGTCATTATTTTTGTATCGCACGCGTTTTAAATTACATCGCTGCTGTTGCTACGGCAATCGATTGACTGGAGAGAAAAAATAAAATTACGTCTTCAAACAAGTCTGAGGGGACTGTGAGTCACCAACTTAGGAATTTAGTGTGGTTTTTTATTATTACTTCTATCATCATTGTTCTAAGAAGAATAAATACAGTTTTAATGACGTGTTTCATGTTTAACGAATAGGTACATCTTAAAAAATAAAAAATCGATTTCATTGCGGAACTTATGAAGCAACGTTAAAATATTTAATATTTTAGAATCATATATTTTACTTATATAATATCTACCACCCTGGATGTACAATATAGCATTTATATTATGTCACGTAAAACGGCCTCAAGGTTTAGCGTCATGGAGAAAGTAGTATGGATTCATGGACACGACATTACGACAAATATGAAAAAATAACAATAATAATAATAATGATATTATATTATAGCTACATGTTTGATATTATACTTAGATGGTTGAAATTTTCTTTTTACATCGTCGTTTATATAATAATATCATACTAGCTGTATTATACACGGTCCGAGATGAGCAATCCACCTGTGGCAGATAAAGTAATAAGTACCTAACTTGTTTTTCTTACGTCAACCAATCCCAAGCAGAAACAAACGAATAATATTCTGTTATGATTTTAATATAATTAATAGCAGGGGAGTCACACTAAAATAATAAGTGTAAATAAATGGTTCAATCTACTATCTAAACCTTTCTTGAATCGTCAAACATGGTTTGTTATTTCATCACCTGCAGAAATAAACGAATGTGGTATATCATTTACATCCAATCAAAATAACCATTTTATTATCTGTAATCAATTGTGACCCTATAAAATATCTATATAGTAGGATAGAAAGAATAGTTCTGGAGTCGCATCCCGCCTCTCGCACATCTCTTATCAGTGATAACGTTTATGCTTTTTATCTAACAAGTATAAAGTATAATCAAAACAATATTCCATCTTCACGAGCCAGTACAAAACGCACGTGTGACCCCTTGATGGTTGAAAAAATAAGGTAAGAACCCTCGCCGCGTCCTAAGGAATTTATTGATACAACATTTATTGAAAACGGTCTAGTGGTTTCAGAGTTTATCGAGGACGAACAAACAAACAAACAAACGTTCATTTTTATATACCTGCAGCTACCGATTAGATATAACATTTTTTTCAGGGCTTGAAACCGTTTTCAAAACCTATTTCAGAAACCGGGATATAAATCGTTTTGAAACCGAAACCGAAAGAAATGGATACCGGTATTAAATTCAAAATCGAAACCGTAAAAAATTGGAAACCGGTATTAAATTCAAAACCGAAATCGGAAAAATTGGAAACTGTTATTTTTTTTTTTTAATTGACGTGTTTTTAAATACGCAAAATTCCATTAAAACGAATAATTAATACTCAAAATAAAATTGAGATTATGATTAAAATGTTGATAACCATTTAATTTTTCGCAAAGTTATTAGTTGCTTTATTAATAGTAATGATATAAATTATAGTTACTAGCAAATACTATATATGACAATACGAAACAAACAATGATAATTGTATAGACGCCTGAAAATACTTTAGAAACCGGTAGGTATACAAAACTAAAACCGAAACCGGAATTTCTTAATTCCGGTATTGCTAGGTTGAAACCGAAATCGTAAAATCTCAAAACCGGTATACAAAACCGAAACCGAAATTTCCTAATACCGGTATTGAAAAATTGAAACCGAAATGGAAAAAATGAAAAACCGGTGCTTATACAAAATCGAAACCAAAACCGAAATTATTTCAATTGGTTTCAAGCCCTGAATTTTTTTTTTGTTCTTCACCAACCAAACACTCACATAATATTACATAATGTAAAACAATATGTTTATGTACGTAACGTGCGGTCGGCAGTAACGACGTGCTAGCAACGTGTATGATATTATTATGGTGATAGAAGCACACGCCGCACAGTTCCCGTGGCGGAGATTTATAACGTCGTAAATAGGTGCGCGTCCCGCGATAACTCTTCGAAGGGCAATTCGGTGGATTAATTTATTAAGTATAGACCTGACTCCACAGCAGTGTTCCCGGAGACTGACTTTCGATCTCCATTAACCAGACGGAACGTCACAAACCGATTTGGTACAATATATATATTATGTGTATGTGTGTGTGTGTGTGTGTGTGTGTGTGTGTGTATATATATCTCTCATGCTGCGTGTATAATATATAATATTATTATCCCGAATCCTAATATCCGATTCACCGATTTCTGCGAACCACTTCAAACCGCCATTGACAGGTTTAATAATTATTGAGAATCAGTCAAACGTTTTGCATACTCTGTTTTATTGTTTTAGTCTCTATATTATTATATTTCAGTCGTGACTGCTGAAAAGGACAATAATAATATATTGTCATTAGTTCGTAACAAAAATATCGAATAACCTCCCAATGAAAACATAATATTATTCTGACACAATATGACGTACCAACAGTGATCATCCCAGTAGGAGTATAAGTTATAACACAGATTCAAATATAATAAGGAATTATATTGTGAACTCGGTAATTTAATGTGGTAAATTTAAAATTGTATAGGTCAAAGAAAATGTGCATACATTTTACCCAGTACCTACATTATTTTACCGTTGTTAAAATCGACTGACTCCTCATTCCAAATGTTTTTTCACAAACGTAATAACTAGCTATTATTTAGGTAATCATTGGCTATACATATATATGACTATACAGACATATAAAGTAATTAGTCTATTGACATTTTACACATTTCGAAAACATAAACAAATCGTATTTAACACACGTGATCAATATAAGTATATCGTTACTAATCTCCACGATTTTAGTTTTAAAATAATGTAGGTACTTAATACTTATATATTTTATTGCTTTATTTTTATAAATAGTATTATGCATAAAAATATAAAAATGTATGTTGATATTGAAGTTTAAATTGTTTTATACAAGTGTAAATTGTTTATTTTATAAATTATTATCGTCTGCCTCGAATGAAGCGAATAGTTTTTAGCTTATTAAATGAAATATTGACGAGTTTTATTTCCTAGATCAATTTTAGGAATATGTTAGAATGTTAGATAAGTATTTGTATTAATTGAAAAAAATATATTAAAAATAATATGTGCACATTTAATAAAAGTTTTGAAAATTTAAGAAATTTAACGTGCATATACTTTCTTTGAAAATTAAAAATATGACAAAAAAAAATTGTATTGTTTTCTACATTTTTTTTTATCGGTAAACACAACGCACACGTCTGTATAATAATACTCGTGGCATGTAGTGAATCTGATATATAAATATATAATATTATGTATAGGTATACATTTAGCACATTTACATACATTTGACGGTTAAATAAATTATGTATAACATAATAATATTACGTGTGTTTGACTTTTGCTCAAAAGTTTAAGAAATGTTTGCTTCTATTATGTAAATATTAATATAATCGTACTATATGTGGGCAAACGGTTCGTGTTAACATATTATTATTATTATACGCAGCCCTTCAGCATTATATAGACGACGGTATGGTATAGTGACGCTGTGGTTTACTTCAGAGGACGGACCGACAAACAGAAACATAATGGTAGAGAACCATCACGATTTGCGCGATATATTATGGCCTAGCTGTGTGATTTATCAAGAAATCAACCCACCGGCAAATTTAATTGGGCAAAACATATATTATAATACTGCAGCTTGGAAACCTCAATATAATTTTTGAAGACCCCTGTCCATAGATACCCCACACGTATGGGTTGGATGAAAAAAAAAATTTGAGTTCCAGTTCTAATTAGTATGGGGAACCCCCAGAGTTTATTTTTTTTTTCTATTTTTGAGTGAAAATCTTATTGCGGTTCACAGAATACATCTACTTACCAAGTTTCAACAGTATAGTTCTTATAGTTTCGGACAAAAGTGGCTGTGACTCTCGGACGGACAGACAGACGGACATGACATCTATAATTATAGAAGCATTAATGCTTCCGTTTTTCGCTACGGAACCCAAAAAACGAAACAAAACCGCGTAGAAATAATAACTATAATAATATTTGTACGTCAAAAAATGTTGAATATTTATTTATTTTATTTTATTGGGATGCACGTGGGTCAGTCGATAGGGCGAATCTGATTTCGTAAAAGATTATCCTAATGCGTATTAGATTATTGAATTTATTTTACCTTTCACTTCATACTGTGTTTTAACAAAATAAGCTGCCCTTATTATTAATTTAACATAACATACTATTGAACTTTTAATGTTAAAAAAATTAATTCATACAAATAATTATCATCTTTCAATTGTATAAATAAGGATAATATTCATTATTCGGTGACTAGTCGGTGATGGTGGTCAAGATACATATGCATATATGGTACATATTATTATGATGTACCTAATATACCTACCAATAAACCGATTATTTTTATATGGAAATCATAATAATCGTCTATTTAGTAGGAGCAACGAGACGTGTGCAATGGTATCCGAAGTATTAAGTAACATGGGCATTTACGCACAGCATTATAATATTGTATAAAATACATAACTCTGCGTTGGCGAGTACCAATGGTTTAATTTTTGTGAAAAATGCAATATTCACTCGCAAACGATGAAAAAATTAAAATTAATAAGTAAATAACTATCAGATTGTAAAAAAAAAATGTAATAAAATATATAGATAATTCTGTCAATTAAAATTAATTGGAAAATTACAATATTTTATGGGGAAAATGAATTGTTATCTTTATCATTGAAATCACGGAATGTTTTAAATACGTTTTTCGAATACTAAAATATGCATTTGAATATATAATTCGGTGTTTTTAAATTTAAATGAATTAAAATGCGGGCCAAACTGAATTTTTAAATAAGTACCTAGTTTTTTTTCAATTTAAGTTCGTTATTTCGACTGTGATATTAAACTGTTGAGTAGGTACCTATAGATAATCGTAAAGCATATTCTTCAGTGACTATTTTATAATTTGGTGTGATATTTTCCGTTACATTCATTTTTGAGGTAGTTTCAGAGACGTGGAAAACCACAAAACATAAATTATAAAACATTGTAACACATTTGGGACACAGGACTATTTTGTTCACTGTGCCCACAGATATCGAGACTTTGAACTGTCAATTATTGGCAAATTTCTGTTGTGGTAATGGAAACTAATGGTCCGAAATAGATGTGAGTTATGTGCGTCTATATCGCATAGACTATTCATCAACATTGACAAAAGTCTGTGGACAGAGCCATTACTGACAAGATGGTATCGGAATGGTTTTTTTCCACTTTACTCCTCCACCGGGGGTGTACAAGTCCTTTCAGGTCTTCCCACCCTGCAGTAAACTAATTAAACTCAATATACGTGCGCTCGCGTAAAACGCAAACCCGAATTTCTCCTGGCAAAATACCAAACCACCGTTCAATTATTAGATATTGGCTGAAGATTTGGCTCGACTATTTGGGTTCTAACATTTTTTGAACAAAATGGTGTGTGTGTGAGAGAGAGAGGGGGGAATCGCCATAAAAGATGATTTTTAAATATTTTACATTACATATTAATCATTGTATTAGATATAATATAGGTTACCTAGGTATCTGTTTTATGAAATATATCTAATTTTATATTTACAATTATTGTCATAATATTTTGATCTATATGCTATAGAGTATAGGTACCTACCAACCAACTACGTAATTTAACGCATACCTACAAATAATAGCCAAACAAAAATATTGAGTTGGGTTTACCATTACGTTTTATATAATTGTACATATTTTCAGTGGCGGTGTGAAATAGGGGGGGGGGGGTTATGAGGAGGATAGACCCCTCTATGACCTTTTTTCAATATTTAAGATCTGATAACCATAAATTATATTTTAGATTCTGAGAGGAGCGAGAAAGCTAGTGGTTTTACAATGTGTTTTTTTCCTGTAAACAAAATGTCTATTAGAGTGGTACTTTAAAAAGGTCATTTTTTAATTTTCTCAATAGTTTTTTGACACCAAGGACAAAAACCACCAACATTTATTTTTCTAACGTTTTGTTCATCAACATAGAAACAAATACAATTTAATAATTACTTAATTCCCACTAGATATATTATATATAATTAATGGTTACTTATTAATACATATTTATGATTTATACATTTTCTTTCGTCCACTCAGAATCGTTTTTTTATCGAATGCAATCATTGCATTCAAATCGAATACTGTAATAATACACTATCCTGTCCAAGAACCTAAGAGATGATGGACAAACTTCCACCACCACTGGCCTACTCCACACCACTGCACTTACCCGCTTTTTTAATAATCAAATATAGTGCATGTCAAAAATCAGACATACCCAGGGGCTCTTGAAAACATCTATTGGCCCCCACTGTTTATTTTGTATGTGTGTTATAGATGTAAAATTAGAAAATTAGTGAATATTCATTGAACAGAGTAAATAAAACATGTTTGTCAAATCATGACTGGTGATGTTTGCTAAATCATCAAGTAGTTCGCTCTAAATTTTTATTCAAATGGTATTGGAAGTTGGAACCTGCTGCAGGATTTCCATTCACAATTTTTGTCAAGACAACATTATTATGTTTTCAAGAATATGATTTTTTAATATTTACTTTTTTTATTTAGAAATTTTATGAAACTTTTTATTCCAACAAACGTTGATTTATTTATTCACGCTTAATCTGTTAAAAATTTTAAATGTTCAAAAATGTAATTAACTGCCTATTATTAACTCATTTTAGTTTTTTCTTTTAATTTTTCTATTTATTAGTTTTTAAATCATCCAGTTATTCGTTAAATAACTAATCGTCAAATAAACTTATTCAGGAAATAAACTTCAACAGAAAATGTTGACAAGTGTTTTTCATTACAAATTTACCTTCTGAATAATTAGTCGGAGAATAAAATCAATTAAGATAATATATTATGTTAGGAGTTGAGTGCTTTGAAACATCTTAACCTAATTTTAATTTAATATATAATTATGGTGTCAAATAAAAGAAGTTCGACTACAAACATTTCCTTTGAAGAAAAATAATTGTTATTAAAATATGCTACTCTAAACAAATATGTACTCGAAAATAAACAATCAGACGCTGTCTCGTGGAAGGACAAGAACAAGTGAGGTGTATAATTCAACCACATCAGACTGTGTAAGTACAAAATATAAACAATAGCTTATATACGTAGAAAAATCTGAAGACATTATATATAAGTATAAATATGTTTTTAAATAATAGCCCAAAGATACTACAAGATTGAGATTAAAATATGAAGGGATCAAAAGATTTTTGAGAGGAACTAAAAGTAAGCTATTTAAGACTGGACGAAACCAATATGAAAATGACTATAAGCTATATACAATGAATTTACGTGTAATGTGTATTGTTTATAATTAAATTTACCTATCTGACTGTAAAGATAATATATCGTTATTTATGTATCTCTGAACTTCGAGAACTACATACTTAGAATCCGACTCTAAAATCGTCCTATAAACCAATATGGTTGATTTTTATTATGATTGTGTACACTCGTCTTTGATAATTTACAAGCTAAAAAATGTCATCATCGTTATCTTTGAATAACTTCAGTAAGTCCATTGTAAAAAAAAAGCATACCTATAGCTATAGGCACTCTTGATGTTTGAAACAAATTATGACACAAAAAAAAAAAACAAACTAAATAATAATATCATCTAGTTTTTGTTAGGTAATACACAGAATATAATTACATTATGTACATTTATGGACTGTACCGAATTTACATTAACTTTCTTACTCTATTGTTAGAGAACTTAGTTGGAGATCGATCGGAGTAATTAATAATTATATATAAAAAGTTTCCGAAGAGTTAAAAAATAGTTTGTATATTATATTATAATATTGTGCCCTGAAGTACTCGTATATAACTCATAAATCGTAATATTATTTATATCGTAAACACAAACATTATATGAATATAATGTTAATAAATAACTGATCCTGCAGTAGCTATATACGCCAAAACTAAATGAAACAAACGTTTTTAAATAAACATGTAATACATTAATACAAATATGTTTGAATAGTTACCAAAAGGGTTTTAATATGTTTTATGTATAAAAAACAAATTTAAGAAAACTATTCGTTTCTTTATATTCTGTATGCATAGATATTACGTGTATGATAAATCATTGCATACGAAGGACGATTCTGCGCGAAGACGGTCTGTAAACCTATATCATATATTATGACTAAGTATATTTTATGATATTATTGCCACAAAACACACATATTTTGGTTATGTGGCTTGGATGTATTCAATATGTAATCTCAAGGTGAATATAAATTAAATTAAATCGATTACGATTTATGGCCATCCAGTTCTGTGCAAATGGTACATTATACACCCCCAGATGGAAATTTATTAGACAATACTGACAATACTAGACATTACTGCAGTGTTCCACAAGATCAAAATTGAATGTTCTATACCATAGTGACAAAAGCTGATAAGTAGGTACCCATACAGTCGATTTTGGTCTTCGGGATAAGCATGATAATATTGTGTGAAGAATACAATCGACATTTTACCAAGTCAAAATATGATTTCTGTAGCTATTGCTGATGCAATAATCATAAAACCTCAGATATCATATTTTGTTACAATACATTTTGACCCAATATTCTTCACATAATAATATCATGATTAATCCAAAAACCGATTTGTTGAAACTTAACTCCTTTTAATACAATGGTATGGACTTATGGAATGCACAATATTAATAATATAACGATTATTGTATGGGTATAAAATAAAATATTATGTTATAATTTTAAGTCTGTAGATCATAAATAGAAACTAAATCATATAGATAACTATAATATCAGACACATTATTTAAAAGTTTAAATACTATACAAAATATCTGAGCGGATATTCATCCAAATTAAAAAAAATATATAAATATTTTCCATTTTTAGTTTAACCTTAATAAAGGACAATTTTCATACATATTATACACCACACATGTATTTTTAATTAAAGAACACTACAATGCTTTACCTATAGCTCAAATCATTCAAAACTTTAAAATAAAAATTTATTTACTATCCATTTTTGTTTCAATGAAAATCCAATGTCTTAACATCTAATTTTGAAACTGTAACCAAACTATAGTTGTACACTAAATAAAAAAAACTTTCACAGTACACAAATCAAAAAAATAAAAATTACTAAATAAGTAAAAACGAAATTAGTTAGGTACCTACTACTTACTACATATGTTTGATATATATTTTTTTTTTTTTGTAATTTTTTTTTGACTATTTTATGGAATAAGTCCTTTTAAATAAGCTAATAATTTCCAATAAATATGGATAATATTATGGATATTAGGAAAATTCCATGTATAAGAAATAATATAAGGAAATTCTTAAAATGATAAAGAACATAAATCAATTTTACATACTTATAATATTGTATCAATTATTATAATGCTAATATATTAATTAAAAACAACTTATTATTTAAGTTTTGTAATAAACTATAATATTAGTCAAATAAAATATAATAATAATATTCGTTAATAATTTTGGTGATATTACTAGGTACTATAGGTATAATTTTTATAGGTTTAATCTAATGACAGTATAGAAATAGTTATTGTTCTGACATCGGAAGAAAAATAATATTATATTCATAGGATAAATAACGATAGAATTGTGAACTAATAAAAAGTTTAAGGACATTATGGTAAAAAAATATATTAATATAAAAAGTGCAATAGCTAATGAATGTATAAAAAAAAATTGATTATAAACTATAAAAAATTCATGTTGACGGACAGAACTGTCATAGCTGTTGTGACATCAACTGTAATTATTTTGACTTCTTTTTTGTGCTTCGAAATACATCTTTATATATATAATTCTACTGTACGTGTGTTTGTAAGCGAACTCTTCCTAAACGGCTGGACCGATTTTGATGAAATTTTTTTTATGCATTTGGGTGACGCCCCGGATTGTTTAGATTCACAAATCATCCCCTAGGTCCAACCAGGGAATGTGCTCTAACGGAGATTTAGAAATTTACGGTGGAAATTTTTATTTATAAATGGTTGCCATGGGTTTATAACTATTATAATAATAATTATTATTGGTTGCCGTGAAATCAGTGTATTCATTCAATGCATTTAAGTTTTTTGTACGCTGTATTTTGATATTATATGTATCGCAATTACGTAAATATTGAGCGTATTATACTCGCATATAAGTTACGTACATAATATAATGCCACGTCTTCGTGGACGAGGAGGAAATATTGGTTGACAGACTCGGCATTCACAATTATTCCAGCCGTTTAGGAGGGGTTCAGTGACATACTTGGTATAACTTTGATACTTTAGACTTAAATTATAAAGTTACGTACAAACAGCACAGGGCCCGCGATCAACCGCAGGTAGATTGCCTGCCTGATAATATACTGCTGCGAATCAGAATTATTATTCCAGTCAACAGAAAAGTTTAGATACATTTTGAACACCATACACCGAATATTAAAAACGAATTGAACAAAGTTTGAGTCATATGGAGTTGGTACATTTAACGGGAAACGAAGTGCACGGGATCAACTAGTATATCTGTATTATTCTAAATTTTAAATAGATCGCTGGTATTTTTGAGTTGCCTAAAAATTGTGAAGTCGCAAAATGACACCAAAACCTGTAAGATTAAAAAATAGGTACCGATATAGACGTGAGTACGTGATTGTTACAATTTATAGTTATAAATTATAATATTATACCCTATATTTTTCTCATTGAAACCATGACTGCTATTTCAGTCGTGCACATCCAGAACTTAATTTATCACCACGACTACTAGGTATAGAATTTGATACCCATCAACGTGTTTAAGTGGTATTTAGTAATTACTAAACATTTATACATTGAATTATAATTGATAATTATTCTGTTTGTTTTAAAAAAAAATATATATATATATATATAACTTAGAATTAATTAAGTAACATTTTTATCTTATTTTGGTCTACTACCGTAGCCCGTAGGCGTATGCGATGAGAATTGCATTGCTTTTTTAATTTACAATTTAAAGAAAATTGAGTGGGCGAGTGGCTTATGAAATACTCGTCGCCAATGAGCCAGTTGAAATATGTGAACTGAATAAACTGATATTTTTATAAAACAAAATAAAAATAATATAACAATGGCTAAATTGTAAGACCGAGGAAATGCGCCTCATTCATCTTCTTTTGATTAAAATCTAAAATAAATACAACTCAATATCCAGTAAGTACTTAAGCAGATTATATGTAGAACTGTATAAGCCTATGAACAATATTGATATTAAAATAATACGTTTATAAGATAGAGAAGCGTATTAAAAAATAGTAATCAGGAACTTAATTTTAAATTAAAATACGCATAAAGTGTGATTACTTTTAATGTAAAATATAAAATCTTATCATAATATTGAACGAAATAAAAAATAATTTAATTAAAAATAGAAAATATATTATTCTTTGCGACTTTCACGAGATATTATGTTTATATAATATGTGTTATCTTCTTCCTGTATTTTATAAGTGTCTTCTGTGATAGGCAATGCATTTTTAATTTGTAAGAGTTTATGGTTTTTATTGAAATAAAAAAAAAATGAGTTTAAATAATGAATACTATCAGCCATTTCATCGACTGCTAATCTGGAAGAATACTAATGTTATATTTAAATATAAATATATATAATATATTTCATATCCAAATATTATGTAGGTAATAGCTATACGCAATATTGGTACCTATTTAGTATCTATACCAAATATCCAAAATATGTAAAAGATTTGTATTTATTCCAGTATAAATATTAAATATGTTTATTTATTATTTATTGTACAATATAAAAGTCCAATATACATCGATGACGGCTGATGACTAGAAATTCACACTCAGCAGGTTTTCATCTTTCCTTTTTTGACCTACATAAAAACCAAACAATCGTCGAGAAAACGGTCCGCTGCAATCGGATTTCCCGACCAGATCTGATTTTCATCTCATAAATATTTTTAAAGAATACTCGTACATTTTATCTCACCAATAGTCATGTCTATCATTATTTTTATCATTTTTAGCTGCAAATGTCGAAACGCAATTAAACGTACCGGTATGCTTAATAAATTGCCTGACTATAATAGTATGTTAGTCTAGTTAATAGCATGACAGAGGCCCGGATTTGGTTTACCCCGGTTCCTGATAGCTTAATGTTTTATTAGTTTTTTGTATTCTTAAATAAATTCTAGACAACACCATAAGTATACGCAATAATACTGTGGAATTTTCTCTTGACAGTTTGAAATTATTCAAATTATTATTTTTGCTTCTTGCTTATCATAATATTGTCCTCCGACATACATAATAAACCTATAGTCGCATTCTCACTTCCATTTTATCTGGGTGTATTATTATAACGCCGATCTTACATTGAGTTTTTACGGAATTACGGTTGAATCGTTTATTTTCTACGTAGAATAACAATATTTATCTAAACGACGAGTACCTACTCATATTTATTTTTGTAATTTATATTGGTTATGACTTTATGAGTTTTTAAATACGTTGATGTAATATTATAATAAAATGTAAAATAATTACATCGCGTATTCAAGATCTAAACTTATGTGATACAAGTCAGTGATACTTGGTATTTCAGTAGTTTATTATTTATGATAAAATGGCGATTTATAAAGATACCAAAACTTTAAGTAGAGTACTCAATGCATTAGTGCGCTTATATTGCTTCAACATTACGCTATGTGATAAAATATTTTAAATGGCCGTATGTATAGATTTTTGTATATTATCATTTATCATTATCACTAATATATTATTATAGTATTATACTATCTATCGTTTGTATATATAATTTGTATAATCGTATTTTAGGTATTCAGGTATTGTCTTATGCAGTTATGCCACCTGTAGTTGTAACATATAGTATCGGCTCTACCTATATGTGTACTTTGTACAATAGTTGTACTGGGCGATTGATTGAGTATGTATTAATACAATTTAATATTTTTTTAGAACAGAATATATTTTTAATTGAATATTGTAATAGTAGGTATATAATAAATATTTTTTCTTAACAAATTAAAATACATTTTAAAAAGTTTATTGTATTTTTTTCCTTATAAAAAGTGCCTACCTATACATACCATACATTTTTGTATTTTCCAGAATAATAATATTATAGCTGTGTACTACTAATTATTAATTATTAATTACTGTACAAATTATTCTTTTTGTTTCATTTTTATGAATGCATTATATTCTTTAATATTAAATTAGTACTTTGTAATAAATATTTTCTTGTGTACTAATAAAATTAATTGTCTTTGGAAGTATTATTATCAGAAAAGGAAACAGATTTTCTTAGAAATTACTGATTTCCCTATTCTGCGTGCATATTGTCAATTTGTATTGTTTGTAGTTTTTTTAAAATGCCTAGTTATTACACAAAATACTTAGGAAATGTATATTTAAAAAAAAATACCAATATTATACACATTGCCGCTAATAGTTACAAATGCAATGTCTATACATAAGTGTAAGGCATAGGTATAAAAACATTTTTTTTTCTTTTTTTTCAATATTATTCAATTATTGACAACATTTTCAAACTTATTACTTGTAAATAAAATACTAAACACTATTAAAAAACATAGATAGTTACATAACAATATGCTACACACATAATATACATATTTAAGAACTATCAGCAATTACAAAATTACAAAATGTACACAAATTTGAAATATTTATCGAAATGATGATACTTTGCGACTAGAGTTGAATGAATCCATACCATGTTAGTTGACTTGATTTGTAACTAATTTAAATATTTTATGTTCTTTTGGAATTTTAGAAATATTTATGCTATTCTTTTTAATATTTTAATATTATCTCATATCATATTATTTCGTTGTTATGTATGCAAATGTTAAATTTCAAATATTACTTTTACAGAAAAATTGATAATTTTTTAACGTCTAGTCCACAAGTCCAAATAGCCATATACTTAAAGTAAGTACCTTGTCCATACATAAAAACATTCAGCAAACATTTTATCAATTGATTTTATATATTTATATACTTTTTATTAGGTAATTAATATATTTAATTCCACCTACATGGCTACTACAATAAAATTATTTTTCGAATCAAACAAATATTTTTAAATTAGAACTAATACCTTTATACTTTCAAATAAAATGTACAAGCTAATCTGTATAGATTTTTGGTTTAATATTGATCTGTCGGTACTTTGACACCTGCAATTGTCTAATAATAAAATTGTCTTACTAATAATTTAGTTTATTGTGTGTCTGTGTAAAATGTAAATACAATAACCTAATATGGGATTTAATAACGTATAATTTTAGGTCATAATTAATAAGTAGCTAAAAATACTATTTTAAATTTTAAATATATCTGGACATTAAATTATTATTAGTTTATTATTTTACAGGAAATTTTACTTAACGTTTTTAAAAATAAATCTGTTAAGATTTTAAAACTAAAGATTTTGTAATATAATGTTTTTTAAATAAAATTATTAAATAAGTATCAAAATAAAACTTGTAGTCTTGAAAAAATATTGAATAAAAAGGTATCTGAGAAAATTAAAAGTTATTTTAAAATACAGGATTTAGATAAAACGTACCTATCTAATCCATTCACGATCGACAATGTAATTTCAGAAAATAAATTGCATGCTGTATTTATGCGATAAAACGAAATTGTTTTTTCATAAAATTGTATTTTTATTTTTATATTTTTATATTTCATATTTTTATGTTATATATTATTATAAAAAATTGACAAGCTAATATTTTGTTTCTATTTATTTCTTATGGCTTATGTCTTATTTATTCATGGCAGTAAACAGGTCAAGTCGTCAATTTACTCCTAATAATTGATTTGCCCCCTGTTGTTATGAAGAAAAAAATTATTTCGTATTATCGTAATTGTTTAAAACCCAAAACTTAAGTTCTTATTTAAAATAAAAGTGATGGAATATATAATACTGTAGAGTTAGTTATACCCAGTACTTATATATTATGTTATCATTGAGTAAAATATTTAAACATACTATACTCTAATATACATACTCAATTGTGTTCTTAAAAATAAAGTCTGTAATACAAGTATATTTTATAATAATGTATGAAATAGATACATAAAATATAATCACAAGTCAAGACAAATAGAGGATACTGCCGATGAAGTGAGGTACAACCCTTACAGATTTATGTCGTTTTGAGAGTTTGAGACCATATTATAATAACAACGATAATAAATACAAATTGCGCACTTGAAACCTGCCTACTTTACTGTTTACTCTTCGTAGTTATTTTATGTTTTCATAAAGTTATGAATTTGAAGCTTCAATGCATTTCTGTTCAAACAATTCAAAAGTGAGTAAGTATATTAAATATACTGTAATTCTCCGGGCAATTCCAATTACGATAATACATTGTACATTTGTACAATACTGAAATTAAACAAACTAATTATAATAGCAACTATAAAGTATAGATATTTACCAGCAAATTAATTTAATTTAAATAATAAAGAAAACATTTTTAAGTGTAAAAAAACTGTTAACAAAAGATACAATATAACAATTAAGAATAAATAATAATAACTCATAAGACCATGCATGGAATAATCTAAACGAAGGGCCGTCTCACACTCACGCGTATCTGTAAAACAGTCCTAACAATATATTGATTTGCTGTACTCCATCTTTAATACAATCTGTCAAACATGTCTAGCTTAATTATAACTATCCTAAGTTGCATTAAATCAGGATCCATTCAAATTTAAACACACCAACTTTCGTATACAAACTTCCAAATATTTAACAAAACTTTAACTTTCCACAGGAAGTACGTTAGTTTCGAAGAACGTTTATCATCTAATAATAATTTACAACTTTTTAATCATCTAGTAAAACGTTTAACTATTAGTTATATTGTTATTTATTAGCGTTAAATTATCTTGAGATAAAGTGCCATATCTGGCTTGTCTGATTAATTATTACGATCGCAATTCGCCTATTTTTGTAACTGACCCTGTTTAAAACAAAGGTAATATCATTATGAAATTTTTTTGACTCCATTTGTCATCTTCATTTTGTACCTCACCTCATGTGTTACAGACGAATGCAGTATAAATAATTATAATATCAACAATGGTAATGGTTTAAATGGAATCTCTATTTTCTACCTGTAATATAAAAACTGATAAAAGCCGATAGGTATTCAGCTACTTAGTTTAGATAATATAATACTATAAATGAAAACATCAATTTTTTATATACTTTTTGATTTTATTTTCATCAATAAACATCAATTTACATTAGTAGATTTATACTACACATTTATACAGATTATTTTCATCAATAAACATCAATTTATATTAGTCGATTTACACTATACATTTATACATATTTATCTAAATGTAGGTACATCATCTAGATAAACCATCCAATTAGTTATTTTTTAAATGCAAGCATCTCAAACATACAAATGCATACCTATAATATGTATATTTTATGTAACTAAACACACACAAAAAAAAATTCATTGTACATAGGTTGATATGTATATTACAATCCAATATTACTTATTTTCATACCTTATTTTAATGCATTTAAAAAAAAGTTAAATTAATTTAACTTATTAATTTAATTAACAGTATTTGTTAAGTTAATCTGAACTTATGAATAGCATCCATGTGATATTATCCATCGAATTACGTATATATCCACGGAAGTTTTCTCGTCATATCTCAACCATGGACTAGTTCTATGGTCTGTATTCCGCTTAACCTTGCACATCTATATATCACATGAAATCCCATGCCGTGTTGACAAGTGTGAATTATTTATTAAAACTACGACACATGAATTTAATGAATCCATATACCATGTTGGCGGTTGGCCGACTTGATTTGTAATTCATTTAAATATTTTATGCTCTTTTAAAATTTAAAAATTATTTGTGATATTCATTTTAATATTATGATATTATTATGAATATTTTATATTTCTTTTTGTAATAGGTATCTGAAAAAGTTTAACTTATAAAAATAATATACTATTAGTTTAACAGCAAAACTGATAATCTTTAGCATTTTTTAAATGTATGCGTGACAGTGAGTATTGTATAAAATCCAACAGATATATTATATAGTTATATATTTTTTTTTCAATACACGGAAGTTTTTTCATCATATTATTGTCTCAGAAATGGACTAATTCTATTGTCGATATTCTACCTAACTTTGTACATCTATATAAATTATCACATTAAGTCTCATGCCATGTGGACGTACTAGAAATCGAAGTCATATGACAAGTGTAAAATCGATAAGTGTTCTGGGGCGAACGACGAGATGTGTAGCTGGTAATGAATAAATGTTGAAAAACTCAAAAGGGATTTCGTACGTCATCGCGCGTTCAGCATTTTATCAGCGATGACGATAATTGACGTTTATGGGATAGATATTACTCGGAAAAATGACATACTTACTCGAACAAGATTGGATGTCAGTTGCAAAATTATAATCCAAATTTTCAACCAACTTTCCTTATTTTTAATTTGAACCAAAGTTTGGTTGTATTTATTTTATACTCATTTTCAAAACATATCCTATTTATTTAGATTAGGTATTCTTAAAATATTTAATACAGGATTCAATAACACATATTAAAATAGTTATACCTATATATTTTATATTCCAACTACAGTTTTTAATAAAAACAACCGAATTCATTATAGCTGCATGCCTGCATCACGTCTTTCTGCTGAACACACTGTGTGGTAAAGCCACATGTCAAAGTTTAGGTAGTTATTTAAGATAGTTTAGGTAGGTATGCAGGGGGTAACAGGACTATTTGAAATATATAGTAACGTTTGTAATGGAAATTTGTTAAATAGTCCTGTTACACCTTATCTATAATTTATATACAATATAGATTATAGGCAATTTTGTTATAGTCTATGATATAGCCATATATATATTACCTATAGGTAAGTAGAAGGAATTCACCAAAATTATATTATATATTATATGTATATGACATTTTATCGAATAAAAATGTATTTATAGGTTATAAAAACAAATATGTAACTATTAAAAACTATTGATATTGCACACGTATATAATATGTTTTGACACATACATTTATTAACTCTTAAATATAAATTGTTTTTTTTTAAACTACCTATATGAATATAGGTTCATGTTTTGACACTGAAATATAAAATCATTAATAACTGTAGCTTATTTTTTGGCAATGTTGCTTATTGCTAGTCAATTCAAATATCTTTGTGTTTAGTTTAAGAATAAAATGTAACACCATCAGATTTAGACAACCAACATTCAGTGGCGTCATTTGGGGGCCGGGTATGGGCTAGTTTTGGGCCTTTATATAGTAGCTAATAGGTAATATATTAAAGTAAACTCTACATATATGTATTAATTATTTAGTTATTGTTATTTCCCAAAAAAATGGGTTACTTACCAGTTACCTGTATGCTTATATGATATAAACCTTTGATACTAACTAGTAAGTATACAATTATGTATAAGGAGGGTATTTGTATTGAGATAAAAATGCAATATTGTAATGTAATGTAATGTAAATGTTAGCAAGCTTTTTTTTTCAGTTTTATTTTGGGCCAGTCAAAAATGTTGCCCCCCCTCTCAAAAACTGAAATGACGCCACTGCCAACATTATGTTTAGCATTTGTAGTTACATTAAACTTTATTCAGAAAATGAATACACATTACTTCTAATATTATTGGATTGATGTATTATAAAAACCACTGCCAAAAAAATTAACACAAATGTCACTATTACAATATTTCTTTACACGAAATTATAATTCATAATTATTTATATTATATATATAATAATAGTATAATTATATATTATATTTTATATTTTTCTCTCGTATTACTCTCTCTTTGTTTCTCTTACCAATGTGTATCACATATCGCCCTATTGTTCTCATAATTAATAATGTTATTCATATCACTTTATATTTTTATACTTTTAAAATATTATAACATGCCTCTATATAGTACATATAGCTATTTAATATTCATATATTATTTTTCGTTCTCTATTATTTCTATAAGCCTATTACTAATATAAAATTACTTGTTACATAAATACATAATATAATAAGATATATGTACACACTATTCACTACTGTTATTGTAATTTATTTTATGTAATTTTAAATTTATTTTCCGTAAATAAAGAATTATTATAATTAAATAGAGAACAATCATTATCATAATATTAATGCTAAACCAACATGGTTTTTTTTGAATATCCGATAATATTTTTTTTTTAGCCATCATATCTAGCTAGAAAACGTAACGGCCGAATGGTGGGCAATACTGAAATATATATAACCAACATCTCAAACCGTAACGTATTAACATTCCCCTCCCTATCCCCTCCAAACCACTGTTTTTATGATATATATAACACTGTGGCAAACCTTCCATTTTTATTTTATTATATTATACACAGTTTCCGTTTGAATCCCCTATTCCCTTTAACTCCGAAAATATTATTACAACAGCGAAAAAATACTTTAAAACAAAAATGTATACCTAAAATTATTATTATTGCTGTTCTAACAGGGTCTGTAATCTGTAGAGGTGCAGCTAAAGTCGTTTAGGGGGGGGGGGTATAGGGGGTACAAAAAAAACGGAAAATTTTTATGGAACCCCCATGAAAAAATGGAAAATATAATGAATCCTAACGAAAAAATAAAAAAGCGTGTTATAATAAATTATTTTACTAAAGTTACCGACGGTAGGGATGCTAGCAGTGAAATTGTTACTAAGTTATTATCGGCATATTGAAATCACACCAGAACAAGTACTGGATGAATTATCAAAAAAATGGAGAAAAATAGATCTATATAATTTAGAGTATTATAAAGATAATCAAAATAAAAATTTAAAAATATATATAATATGTTATTTTTTCTTAATTTATTATAACATGTTATTATTATAATAACCCCCCCCCCCCCCTTTATAAAATTCCTGTCTACGGCACTAGGTGGAGCCGTGGATAAAAAGTCATATATTTTAAAATGTATCCTAAAAAATATCCCCAATTTTCGTCAAAACAGAATCACATTTAATACAACACAACCTTAACTACCTACCTACTATTTAGACATATTCGACTGATTCCGTTAAAAATTCCCACAAATATATCAATATTCTAAATATAGTGTATTACATGTCTGACCATGCGTGCTGGCTTATAAATCATAATACCTAATTAGTATTATTATTTTATAATATTGTTTTAATATAACATTGTTACAATGCCATTATAATTTATTAAATATTTTGTAAACATTTTTATACTTTTTTCTCCACAAAATTTAAAATGTTTTATTGTTATTACTATTACTATTTAATAACTATAGGTATCATATTATTATATTATGCCTGGGATTTTATAAATTCAATTAATATTATTTGATTCCCGCCTAATATCCTAATATTAAAAACTACTTTCTTAGGTATATAAAAAAAAAAAATAAAAAATTTGGAAAATATTCTTGTAAAAACATACGGCATTGTTTATATACAATAAGGTCTCACGAATTTTTACAATATGTAATGTGCATTTTTATTGTGTAAGCTTAGCAATTTATAATATTATTGATTTTAATATCCAATCATTCCACACCCATGTTAGTAAAATTATAATATTATTTATATGTTTAACAATTCCATATTATCTATTTAAAACCTATAACTTATATTCAACTGTTATTGGACGGCGGGATCATTGAAGTAGGTATAGTAATTATCATTTGCAATTTATTCACATTTTATAATATTTTAAGGTATTCACATATTCTAACAAACCGATACATTCATTTTTTTTATCTGTTTCGTGAAATCATTGTTATTTATTGTATTATATGTTACTTGTAGTTTATATCCCGGTTTATGTGAATACAAATACTAAATTTATTATATAGTAGGTACACACTATAGCCTATGCACACAGTCTATTCAGGGGTGTATTATTTTAGCTAGTTGGACATTTATTTAATGGTTATTTATCAGTATACTCCATTATAGATATATATAGGTATTGATAAATACTCGGAACATGATATTTATTGGTTACTGAACAGTTAGCAACGTTCGGTGGTCATTAATGTATTATATTTCTACCGCGACCTGTCATTAATATTTATTACGAGTAAATGGATCAAGTAAACATTTAAAAAAAAATAGAACTTCATTACAAATGAAACATAATAAGTATGATGTTATTTTGAACATTTTTGGTCTACATTTTATCATACAGCAATTTTAGCATTCTAACACTATAAAATAAAGATTAGCACCCTATCGATTACAGAATTGATCTACAAAATAAATAATAAATATAGGTATATACATAAACATAGGATATTATTGTAACAGGGCGTAATACATTAATAATTAAACATTTAATCAAATCAATGATTTTTGTTATAATAAAATCAATTTAAAAAAAACAATACCTATTAATGAAATATTATTGGTATATTATATTTTACCTATTGATATTAAATTGTATATTTTATATTTGTAAGATTTAACTAGCAGATATATTAGTTTACTATGTATATATTAATAAAAAGTAATGTCTGTAAGTACCTAAGTTATCATCAGGCAAGTCTAACGTACTAATAATACAAAATATTTACTTAGGTACATATTATTGAAAATGTCAGTTTTTGATTTATTATCTGAGTTTTTATATAGTATTTATTTGAATAATGTAAATTTCAGGAACTCATATATATACCTAATATGACGTATAATAATATAAACTAAAATTACTTTCTACGAGATGAAAATCAATCCTATACTTGAGTTAACTCGGACCAGTTCTACCCTACGGATTTAAAACGTAGTCGGTCCAATGGGTGACGTAGAAAAATTGATAACATTCAAAAGAAAAATACTGCGTCGTATCTATGGCCCTATATCGAAAATGGTGAATACACAATTAGAGCCAATAAGGAAATTTACCAAATGTACCTAACGCCCAATATCAATGCATTTATGAGAGCCAAAATTTGGAATGGGAGGGACATGTCTGGAGGTCGATGGTATATTAAAAAAAGTAATTACAGAAACAATTAATGGGAAAATACCTAGATGATGACTTAGGCAGAAGTGGAGGGATACGGTCAAATCAGACCTACAAAATTGTGCACCAGGATCAAGATTAGAGGTGAGTGAAGGTAATGGGAGGTCGCGAGAAATTTTTGAAGCAGCAAAAGCCCTAAATGTGCTATAAAATCTAAAAACAAAAAAGAAGAAAAAATACATGAACTACTAACATATTATATTGATGGAATTATTTGAATTATTTGATTGGATTATCTGACCGATTCAATTACACAAGACAGTGTCTTGGAATTAAAAAAAAACCTCACTTTGTATTACACTGCAGCATACGAATAAAGCTATTATTATTATTAGATGTGTGGCGATCGGCCGACGGTGTTAATAATATATAAAATAATGCCAATAATTGAAGGTATATACCACTTGATCAATTTAACGTAAGACAGTCATTATTTAAAAAACTATTATCGGTTTTGAAAATATTATTTTTATACCTATGAAATCTAAAGTTTTTATAAAGTAAAACTAGGAATTCTAAGCACAAATTATATTTTTACTACCCATTTATTTAATATTGTTATATTTTTTTTTTAAATTTTTTTTGTTTTAATTACAACATGCATTTTTAATTTCTTATTACAAATCAGAATATGTTTTGAAGTTCTTTGATCTATAAAAATCGAATTCTGGACGATTGTACCTATACTTCATAATTTATAAGGCGTATTAAGTAGGTATTTGAAGTTTTCATGGTTACCTCGCAAAATGTTGGTCAACAACTTCGCACATCAAACTTTAAAATTTAAATACATATAACTAATAAACTACCTACTAAAAAAAAATTTGATTACTACAGATCGAAATGCTTAGAAATACGGAACTAATAATGTACGGTATCATCCAAAAAAGAAAAAACTTAATAAAGATAATTTTTTTTATAAAAATGTTTTTTTACAACGACATGCAATTACTTATGACGTGAGAGAAATATTTTCTAAAAAGTTAATAGTTTTTGTATTAGAGATTAAGACGCACTATCTTACGTTGAACGGTCACTCAGCAAGTACAATATTGAACATTATACTACGTATTGGTATAAATATCATATTTTATGTAATATAATTACGTAAAATAATTAATTATTCGCGAATGGTTGCTACTTTTTATGTTAAAACCCACAAAACTAAATTAAATTATGAGCATAATAATCCCTTTGGCATTATTCTGGGGCTAGGAAATGAGTCCAGACTGGACTTCTTACTTACCCAAATATGCATTGTATACGGTTGAGGTATTACGTTAAATTTTCGTTGACGTTAAGATTTATAACTTGTTTATGTTATTATTGTCCTACGAAATTTAATCGCATTATTTACTGCTATATTAAGGTAGGACGTATTTTTTTTATATTATTCCGCACTTGAGACATTCTTGGCGTTTATCTCAACAAAATAAAAACAAAAATACTAATTATTATAATAACATCGCGTACGTCGAGGGGGTAGCGCTACTTGCGCAGAATTCGCGAGTGCCAACTCCGCCGCAGCCACCGTCCACCGTCGTTGCAGATGAACATTGCCCGTTAATATTAGGTAAGTATTTTAGGAACTATAGTTTTTTTTAAATAACTAGTGCGTTTTACGCTTTACATTGATACAAATTTATCATATTATTATATTGTTATGCAATATAATAATATATAGTGACAATAATATCACGCACATCGAGGGTCGCGCAAGCCACGAGTGACAACACCGTCGCCGCAAATGGACCTTACACGCTATCGTATAGTTTCGGGAATAATGAGCGGGTCTTACGTTAAGAGGGTCGCCCGATATATATAGCCGGTGCACAAGACACAATAATAATATGATAATAATATATAATATACCTATACCTAGCACTTATGGGTATAAATATCATATTTTTTGTAATGAAATAATAATGATAATAATAGTAATAGCTCGTGCACGTCGAGGGGGTTGCGCAGAATCCGCGAGTGCCGCCGCCGCCGCCGCAGATGAACCTTTCGTACTCACGAGTGTGTGTGCGTGCGATGCGAGCGGACCGGAGCGACGGCAGTCGGTACGCGGACACTAGACACGTTGCGCGCTCGATCCACCACCGGCCACCACCCCGGCGTCGTGCCAGACATCGTGTCGCAGGGTCGAAACGATAAATTAACGTCGCGTTCACACGCACGGCCGTTGTCGCGTCTGGTTAGTATGATATAATATGATATGTAATATGTTATTATTATTATTATTATTGTTGTTATTATGATTTGTGCGACAAAATCCCGTCTACACCGGTAATAATGATAATAATAATAATTACGATGTGCTCGATGTAATTAATGTAATATTATTATACACCTGCCAAACCCAATATTATTAGTACCATATTATAGTTAATATATTATGATTTTAATTAACCCGTATCATTTCAATGCATATACCGCGTGTACCTTTAAGGGCGTCAGTGCCGGTTTTTTCAATTTTCCGAAATTCTATAAAATTTGAAAATTTTATTTTAGTTACCGCCTCGATTCTTATACTTTTCCACTAATCTTCAGCTCGATACCTATTTAGGGAGAGGGGGGTTGACAGGTGTATTATATCAACGAAAATTATTTCACGGGAAAAACTCTCACACCCTGTAGATTAGTCGGATTTCGTTATTTTTTTTTATTTAAAAGAAGAGAACATATTTCAGGTCAGGCCGAAGGCCGAATTTTCATTTTACTTTAAATAGTGACCGAAAAATACGTTTGAAAAAGAACAAATATTGTGTACCTATTATTCAAATACATTTTTTATCATTTTGAAAATCGGATTTTGTTCCGCCTTGCAAAATATTCTCTTCTTTTAAATAAAATAAAATTAACGAAATCTGACTATTGCACAGGGATTGAGAGCTTTCCTATAAGACATGTTTTATACTACAAAACGCACCGGCTAGGGCGCCCTTAAGTAGGTACAGAGCTGAAGGTAGCTATAGGTTAGGTAACTCCATAATAAGTTATTATAACCATATAAAATTAACCATGTTTTTAATAACAATAATGTTTTAATTGCGGTTAACTGTCGTCATCTATAGGGGCGCGTATTATTCACAACGTCTACTATAATGTACATAATGCACTTGTGTACCTACTCATGCATTAGTATAGTTATTTGGTGTATTGATATGTTTCAATTATTGTTGTCCCTATCGCTTTTTCTATTTCTTTCTTTATCTTTTTCTCTTTCTACATACTAATGTAATGTACAGATATATTATGCATGTTCGTTTTGATACTATCATTATTTAAATGTACCGTTTTGCCGAACAAATCACGCGACAACAGCGATGCTGCAGAACAACTGTCACCCGTATCGCCACCGAACGTCACGCCGCGGCCAGGGTTGCACGTATACAATTTTAAGGTCGAATAGCTGTCGGTGAGTGTTTCTGTAATGTTTTTCATTATTTCGTTTATTTTTGGCTATAGGCGTACATAATATAATATTACATATTATGTAGTGTGAACGAGTGAGTCACACTCACGTAGTCACGTACGTCTCACATCGTTCACAATTTTTATATTAATTGAACTTTCATCTTAAAAAAAATTCAATTTTCCCTAGATAGCCCTACATGAAACGTTTTAAGCTTTGATACCTTTCACGGATAAAATACAAATTTAACAGGAAATAGAAATATCCATATTCTTTACAAATCCGTCACCTCATTATTTCAAATTAGTAAGCCCTCGTGGGACGTCCCGTATTTATGTTGAAATAGTATAATATATTATCATATGTACACATATAACATATAACTGTATAAGCTAATTTATTAAATTCAGTATTTAATTAAATAAAGATTTTAAGTGCCTCAGTTTATGTAATGTATAAGGTATAACTTTATAAGTGACAATATTGAATACATCATATTATGTCGATTTAGTTTATATTATAAGATAAATATTATCAGAATAATAAATTAATGTGTAGTATAATGACACTATTTATTGGTAATTATTAGTAATAATTTTAGTTTATTAATAAATTATTCTACTAATAAATTCAGATATTAATAGTAGGCATAGTAAAATCTGTAATTTACCTATACATTTTCATTTGCTTACCTAAGTAACAATAATAATCAATACTGATGATATAATATATAATAGGGCTAGTATTTATATGAGATATAAAATAGTAAAATATGTATTTAACTTTGTTTAAATATTTTAAAATATGCAATAAAAAGATGACTAAATATACGATGGAACTATATTATCAATAATATTTCCAAATTATAAGTATAATTAAGAGAAAGTTAAGCATGTTCTTCTAATACCTGTCAAAATAAATTGAGGAAGAAAATTAATGCTACTTTTTATGTAAGTCACTTAATAATTGTTCTAACCTATACTTTCAAATAAATCAATACCATTTACAATAGATTTTAAAATGTTTTCGTTAAAGATGACTATTACAATCACCAATTTTATAAAATTTAATTTATTTGTGTAATACTAAAAAAAAGTAGAGAAAAATGCTGTACAGTAGGTGTTGCAGTGTTTACCTCGTCATAGAATAGGTCACTGTGATGGATTTGTTACATTTGAATTCAATAATAAATTATTTCATACGAAAAAGGGTTGGAGTGAAGAATTTCGTATACGGTTTACCAGCCTATATTTTTAGTGCATTTTATTACATATTTATATTGCTCTTAAGTAATGTATTTTCACATTAGTATAATTTATAGTAAGTTGAATTAATATTCACCGAATATATCACATTAATTATTGTTTTAATATTAGGTATAATAGTACCTATAAATGTATATCGTAATATATTATTGTTATTCACTTTTGAGTCAATACCAATTTACCTATCGTGAAACAGTGTGAATAAGATTGTGGTATAACCGTATAAATAAGCAATGACTTAAAATTAATCTAAATATTTTGAAAATGTCATGGCTTAGGTAGGTATAGTAAAAATGATATGATATCCACACAAATGTCAAGTTCTCACAAATAAATTTGAATAACAAAAAAATAACTGGAATCGTTATTCTTTGATTAAGTATACGTAGTCAATTTCTTAACTTAATGTCTATAAAAAAATTGTGATAATATTTTAGATTCTAAGTGGAGTGATGAATATATTGATTTTACAATAATGATGTGTGTTTTTTTTATTTTTTTGTGTCTGTCATCACCGCTTGGAAAAGTAAACTGCTTAGAAAAGTATCTTGTTCGAAAGTGAATCTAGAAGGTGCATTGGAAGGTCAACATTTAAAATTCCCAGTAATTTTCAAAAGTGCTGGGAAAAACAAATAAAAAAAATTAGGGAAAACGTGAATTTTTAAGCAAAATAGGTTTTCGACGAAATCGATTTTTCTTTTTGGTGGAACTCTAAAACAAATGACTGTAGATACATGAAAGTTTCACTGAATCTTTATAACATTATCATTTTCTATACAGCATAGTATTGTAAAAATATATTGACTTATTTTTAGCTGTTAATGGACATTTTCAGTTGAACATTTTTCTTTTTAAATGTAAGATTTGAAAATATAATACAAGATTCATTATAAGTCACTTATGATAAGTGTGTCTTTACCTTACCTTTATCAAAAAAAAAAAAAAAAAATGTCTACTGGAAAGTCAAATTAAATTTGCGTTTGAAGCGTTTGAAGTTCAAATTTTTACAACATTGGATATTCACTAGATTTTTCAAATAGTGATTTTCTTATTTTTTTGTAATTTAAAACCGAATAACTGTAGATACTTGAAATTTATACCATATATGTTTATTTTATCAATTCCCATACTTGATAAAATGTCCAAAATAATTTGATTCGCTTAGAGCTGTTTAGAGAAATTTTCAATTTTCAATTTTTTTTAGTTTATTTTCTATAAATGCTAATACAATTTTATTTGTTGTGTCAAAAAGCTTGAAAATTTAATACAAGGCTCATGACATAATGTTACGATAGCAATTTAAAAAATATTAAACATACACAGGCACAATTTTTTTCTATATGCATTTAAAATTATAACAACATTTATCAAATTTAAAATTTAATAATTATTTTGAAGTCAAAATTTTATAAAATGTTCAACTTTTATAGCTAAAGATTTAAAATTTAAAACAAGGTTCCGCGTAAATAGGTTATAAACTTATAAATTAATTTATTTATTTACAATAATATCATCAAATAATATGTTTAGTAATATCATAGGCTGACTGACCATCTTCACTCAGAATAGTTTTTCTTATACAATCATCTTATATCATAGAATTCAAATTAACAACATCCATTACAGTGATCCACTTGTAACCTACTGTACAGCAGAGTGACACCCACTTGCCCACCTTTTTTATTTTAGATTTTTTGGTTTCAGTAAGAAATACTATCACGAGGGAGGCTTTTATGAAATGTCCAAGCCTTAAATTAGCTATAAGCCTATAACAATTCAACAAATTATAGATGTTTAACTACAAAATAGTTTACAAAAGTTCGTGATATTGATGAACTTTGTTAAAAGTCAAACACTAAACGTTTATAAAAAAAATCTTAATTCATATTCTTTTATACTCACGTGGGATCTTTCATTATATTTTCAAGCCTTACTCGAATTAATATTTTTTTATCTACATTAAAAAAAAACTAATAAATTTAAAATGCCAATAAATATCTCAGAGTCAAAATATTTTGAAAATCATACGTATATACATGACGTACATAAAATGCTAATATAAGCATTTGGTTATTACTTAAAGAACCTATCTAAGGTAATTTTTTTTTGAATATTACAACAAAAAAACCAAATTGATTTTGTCAAAGACTGGTTTTGCGTGAAAATTCTCGTTTTCTCATTTAGATTCTGAGTGTTGGAATAGATTTTTTTTTTGCTTAACCCAAAGTTAAAGATTAGAGATTTTTTTCTACTATAAAAATAGCATTTTCGGTCATAAATCTAAAATATCATCAATTTATTACATCATTGTAATATTAATACATTCATCGCTCCACTCAATCCTAAAAGAGTAAATACAGACAATACAGCAGCTAGCATGTTAAAGTATAAAAAAAACTAGGTGGTTATAAATCGTTAAAATGTTTAAAAAAAAATGGACAAATAAATAATTACGATACCTATTCTTGTGGTTTATTTAACTTCATTGAGAAGGTGAAGTACGGTGTAATTACATTATAATTTAATATAAGAAAGCTGACGGTTTCGAGAAAGGAATGTCTACAGGAAAAAGCTGTTTTCTCGACCATTATTATTTCATAACGTATTTCCCTAGAGACATGGAAATTCCTGAACGAATTTCATTAGCAAAGACCTCACAGGACTCATAACAGGCAAAAAATTGTCGGTCAATTTTTGTTCAACAATAATGCAACAAAAAACTCAAGTACGATTTTCTTAACTGTGCCTTTCTTATACTTTCAGATGCAAATCACATCGGCTTATGTGAGAGGGGCTTTCATAATAATGACGTTAACAGTAGTTTTATTTTTACTTATTATAGTGTCATAGTAATTCTACGAGAAAAAACCCTCGATCGAGAAAGTGCAAGAGAAAGACTTTTAAAAAATCTTCTGTGTGACTCGTACATTTACATATATATTTTGTAACATTTCACGATTTCCGAAATCAGCTAATCATATGACTACACTGCAGTCATCACTCAAGCTACTAGTTTGTATTCCTGATAATTTGTATCGTCTTGTTTGTATTGAGTTTTTCACAAAGTCAATATTTAACATTTTTAAGCACAAAGCTTTGTTAAATTATAACTCTAAACACAGTTTGAAAAATTCTTTTTAAACATTTTCAAAACTAGAAACTTACAGTTTATTACTAAAGCTATGACTATTTAAAGTTTAGACAAGATGACAAAGCGGTGAAGAAGTAATTTTATCTCCAAGCACATTTTCTATTTCTTCGACTTCGTGTCAAAAGTTTAAATGGTTTTAACTCCTAAAACTATTTGTTACATACACGAAAGTTTCAAAAAATATCTCGTACCTACTGTAAATTTGAAATTAAAATTAGTGATTTTAACATCAATTACAAACTTAATTGTTTAGGTATTATGTTTTTTTTTTTAAATATTAAACTGAGTGTATAAAATAATAATTATTTAAATACTTAATAGTTGCAACTAGAATGTTTACAGAGGATATTAATTTAGTATATTTTCTATTATTTAGTCTATAAATCTATCGTGGACGTTTAAAATAATTACGTTAAATGGTTATTTATCGATAAACTCTAAAAAGATATTTGATTAATTTAGTTAATTGCATTTTTTTTTTCTAAAATCATTGCTTTTCAATAACGTATATAATGACGGAGTAAAATATATTTTCAATATATATTCTGAAAACATCGCAAAGTTCATGCGTATGGAATGTGAGCTGAAAAATATATAAAATAACCGATCACGTATCAAAGGTTCTTTGATACATGAACAATACAATGTAAACTTGGCACCATCTATGTCCTTTGTAGTTTTTTAACGCCCAGTTTCTATAAAAAAAAAATAGTCATTTATTCGCATGAAGTTTGAAATAAAAATCATGAAAGCGTAAACTTTTGATCTCACTACATTGATTCGTGGTGCAATAATGTTTGTGGGTAGATATTGAGAAATCTAAAATACAATCTATTAAATCATTTATTTTCCAAGACATTTTAATGAATTATATATTATAGAAAAACAATTTCGTTAATAAGTGATCATCAATATTTAAAATATTTTAACAAATATCACCGTTTATTAATAATTTGTACTCACGGACAATAAATTATTGCCGTCACTTCTGTCATACTATCGGGAGCAAGTAAATAGACATGTTAACGTGACAACATTTAGTTTAAAATTGGAAAGCTATGTTGTAAATCAGAGTTTTAATCGTATTAAATTTATATTTTTTTTATTACGGGTTAATACTATTAAAATATTTCAAAACCCACGGGGGCTACAAACGTAAAATATCGGAAGTGTTATACAGGTAGAGACACATTTGTGTCAATAGTGAACATTTGAATAAATATAAAAAAAGTTTACTGAAAGGATTTAAAATTAAATTATTACTGCGTCAAATCTCCATGAGAAAGTTTTATCGAGCGGACAAACTTTTATGATCACATTTTCCAATTGATGTGCTTTAAACTTTGGTGTAAAGCAGATGAATCCGTGTGCATTTTTAAAAGTTATGATAGTATAATTCGAATGATGAAATGGGGAAAAAAACCCCGTTTATTGAGCACATAATTTTATTATTTTGTATGTATAGAGCACCTTAGCTATACTCATCGTTTATTTTTCAACTATCAAAATAAAATATTTAATTTGGTTTTGTTTTTCTGGGGGACTCGACCAAACGACATATTTTGTTCGATTTATATAATATTATTATTTTTTTTACTGACTGAAAGATTATGCATGCATGATAGATGTGTTAGTGCATGATGTTTATTCGTGTGTGCGCGTCGGCATGAGCATTTTACGAATGTGTATGTACGCGACTAATCCCGAAATGTCCTCTGGGATCCGATTAATTTTATTCTTCATTTCCACCACTCCACACTGTCGTCGACTCCTCTTATATAAATAACGCTTTTAGTTTCGAGTCTCCATTTATCCATCGCTCCTTGGATTACGTGCTCTGCAAACGCTGCTGTGCTGTTACACGCGGGTGGCGTTCTATATTACTGTAATTAATTATGGCAAACAATATCTACGTGTATAATAGCAGTAGTAGTAATAATAATAATAATAATAATAATAATAGTAATAATTGAAAGAAGCCACCTGCAAACCTTATTCCGCGAGCACATTTGTACCAAAGGATCTAAAGGTTATAATAATATAATATCATGCACAATACTCGTACTAGAACAATTGTCGTATTGTTTTGATCGGTGGGATAACGACAAGGCACAGCTGATGTAGTATAGGTACCTACTTATGTTATATAGAAATATTAGTAAACATTTTGCACTAATAATATTACAATGCGTATAGCACTGCAGGTATTAAAATCACTGATCTTTAAGAAACTGTTTATATTTTGAACAGTTACGTTTAAATACTGCAGTGTGAAAAACATCTCCATATCGAGGTGTTAATTCTGATTTATTCTATTATATTATAGGTACCTACTTATATTATATAGCAATTAGTAAACATTTTGCACAAATAATATTACAATGCGTATAGCACTGCAGGTATTAAAATCACTGATCTTTAAGAAACTGTTTATATTTTGAACAGTTACGTTTAAATACTGCAGTGTGAAAAACATCTCCATATCGAGGTGTCAATTCTGATTTATTTTATTTGAATAGAGAGATTAAAATTAAAGGCCAGAGATGTTGATTTATTTTCACCAACCTACACGTCTTCATATTTAACAAATAATAATTTTATTAAAAAAAACATTATCACTACTGTCATTAAAGATACTATGCTATCTAATCTACATAATCTTTTGTAATATTTGATTCATTTTATTCATCTTAAAATAATAATATTATATTGCTTTTTTTTAAGTAAATTAGTTTGTTTTATAAATTATTAATTACGATATGAGAGTAGCAGTTTTGAAGTATTTATCAGGTTATTATTTTTATTTTACCTATTTAACGAGGAATAAAATGGACATTGATTTTAACCACAATATTCTACTCTGTTAGAAAATATTTTTTTTCCTCTGAGAAAGTTAGAACATGTTTCTTTAATAAAACTGTAGCCATAACAACCAATGGAAAACGAATTATATCATTAGATAGTAGGTACATATAAATTATTGATGGTAAACTATTTTGAATTTATTAAAAAAATATATAATTATATTATAGTATTATTAATTATATATATATAAAAAAAAACAGTGTACAATTACCATATTGACTTCTTTTTTATTTTATTTTTTATTATAAAACAAAATCATATGATCGTATGAACAGTAAACATGTTTAATAATTGATTACAAGAATTACGTTTTTCTCCGTTGGAAGGTAGGAGGGAATTACATTATTTAATGAAATGACGGGCAATGGGTTAAACTCTTAGTAGTGTTTACAACTCCATTTTAGTCGAATATAAACACATATATGTACGTTATGTGTGTGGTAATGATTTTGAACATATACAACCCTCCACTAAGCCTTTAGGGGGTTGTGTCTGTAGGGTTTAGCAAGTTCCCTGTACCATAATATACAAGGTATTCACATAATAAAGCTCACAGGAGCTTAGATTACAACTTTGATTTACCGAATTTGAACATAGAAACGTGTATTGACTGAAAATGCCGAGCTGCATATTAACACTACCTATTCAATAATAATTATCATAGAAATAGTCGAAAAGCGTAATTTTAAAATTGTATAAACATAGTATTTGATTTGTATTACTCTTACAACATGAACATTCGTACGATTTTAAAACCATTAGTCATTCACTGATATAATATTATAAACTACAGAATTAACCGAATCTCCGATCGGTAATATAATTTAAAAATATGACGTTGAACACTTATTTAAAATTAAAATGCAAATTTATCTAACAATTTTTTTATATAATAGATATATACTTTGGCCCTGAATAATTCTGAATAAAATAATATAAACTTCTGTAATGGCTATTTGTTTCTAGTTTCACTTCAATGTTATCACGCATCATTAAGTTATTGTAATAATATAATATACAACTTATTTTAAATTCTGAGTGGGGCGATGAATGTATTGATTACACATTGATGTGTGTTTTTTATTTTTTATTTTTGTGTCTGTTGTCACCTTTTGGAGCAGTAAAAATGCTTAGTTTTTGGATATATTTTCTGGTATCAAATTATACAATTTAATCTGATTGCTTCTTTGAGGCCTTGAGGGGTTAAATTGTAAGACCAAAAAAAAAAAAAAAAATAGGAAAAACAAGAATTTCTATGCAAAACCAGTTTTCAACAAAATCCGACATATTCTAGTAGTTATTTAAAATGTTCACCAAATGTTCATACCATCATTTTCTATGCATCTTATAATTGACTCTTTTTGAGCTACTTATACAAATATGTGAAGTTTTAATTTTTTGCCAATATTTGTCGATAAGACATTTTTCGCTCAATCAAAAAGCTTGAAAATGTATTAGGATATTTTTAATAATTATTTTCATTTATGGAATTCAAAAAAAATATTTTGCGTAAATCTATATTATCTATATTATATTTTTACGAGCGTTCAAATTTAGAACTTTGATAAATTTCGTCTAAAGCGGGAAAATTTGAAAATTATTTCATAGTTCAAAATTCATAAAATGCCTAATAAGTAATACTCATACCTAAGATTTTAATATTTAATAGAATGTTTAGTAGGAGGTATTCGCATTTTTTTACAACTGGAATTAAAATAAATTTAAGCTTAATTTAGTCCATAAATATATTTCCTGAGCGTCTTAAGTTTAAATTTTGACAAAATTGGATATTCACGCGTAAAATACCGAATAATTTTATGTGCATCTATAAATGTATATTCAAACAATACAACACTAATCAAGAAACTATTATGAATGGCCTTATTCTTCGGCAATTATTTTCTTTAACTTTTGTTATGAACTGTATTAGTATTTTAGTATTTTACTACCTAAGAGTATTAAAATAATTCAATTAAAAGATATGAATTAAATTTATTTTCATGCTTTAAAAATGTGTTTATTATTTTTATTTGATTAGTTTCTATTTGTCTCTATCGTTTATGAAAATATACCAAATGTGATAAAATTACCATGTTTGTTTCTTATTGTATTTATGTTACCTATATAAATGTTATTGAAAAAAAAAAAAACAGTGTAGTTACAAAATAGTTTTTGTTTGTTATCATACTTTGTAGAAAATTATTGGAAAAAATATAATATAAATTATCTAAAAATAAATAAATACTAAAATTCACATTTAAATAGTAATATAGTACCTAGCTACTCTTACAACAAAATATAATATATTTTCATAACAATGATTTTGTAAGTCATTTCAGTGAATTACAATACCAAAGATAGGTATTGAAAAAAATATAAAACAGTTAGTCGTGACTCGTGACTACCATGACTTGTCACTTAAACTAAAAATACAAAATATAATAATATGTTATACTTGTATTATAACTTTTAGAACTAATAGTAACACCCTTATATAGTATAGTTTTATAGCTTGGGTAGTAAATTTAAATGACTTTTAATTAACAAATTTTGGCAGTGCTCTAAAACACAAAGTTTATGATCCATCATGACCGTCGTCATCACTACCTTAGGAAAAAGGTATCAACGCTTTCTATAACATCAGAAAATGTATTAGTGTGACAGATAATATTTTCATATTTTTTGCAAAGGCACGAAATACACACATACCAATGATCTAAGGTTTTATGTCTATGCCTCGTTAAATTTTAATTCAATGATAAATCATATTATTGCCAAGGCTGGGCATTAACGAGTTAAAAAGTTAAAGTTAAGTTAAAAAGTTAAGTTACTTTTAACTAAGTTACTTAACGAGTTACTTTTTTTTTAAGAAGTAACTTCTATCTTAACGAATTACTTTTTTTTTAAAGTAACTTATAACTTAACTCGTCAATTCATTTTATAATCACGTTAAATTATATACTTTTATAATTAATTTGATTATTAATATTTAGTTCATAGTTGGTAATAACAAAGTAAAATTTAAAAGTTTTACCATCACTTTGGAAAACTTTTAGGTAAAAAAATAAAATATACAAATAATTTAATTATTTTGTTGGATTTCATAATATATAAGTACTTACAACAAAATACATTTTTTTAAGATATAACCTACATTATAATATTATGTTATTTGTAGATCTTTAACATGAGGTGTAAATGGTGTAATTAGAAGTTTTATATGAAAAAAAAAAGTAAATTATTTTTAACTAAGTTAAGTTCCTTATTTTTTCCAACTAACTTGTAACTTTAACAAGTTAAATAAAAAAGGAAAGTAACTTTTAACTTTAAACTTAACTTACATTTTTCCAAATTAACTTAACTTAACGAGTTAAAAAAAATAGTTAACTTGCCCAGCCTTGATTATTGCATATTAAAAACGACGGGGACGGCGTTGATGTATCAGTCTAGATTACTTATCAGTAATCATTTATTCATATACCTAGCTATGAGTAATTAATTATTTTTAATTAAATGTAATATGGTGGCCACGACAGGGTAATTTATGCCAAAAAAACATCGCAACAATAACAACTGTGTTTCCTGGGTTGGTGGCCTATACACTGACCACTGACCACCGTCTACCGATGTCGAACCACAACAGTCGATTCCCACCGTGGGAGTGATCCGTATTGATTTACTCCAAGTTTGTAGAGTAAAACGTAATAATATCAACAAAAAAAAGGAAAAAATACTGTGTGTCACCGGTCGTTTTCAATAATTGTTCGAACTTCAAGGTGTGGAAAATAATAAAGTCTGGTCGAGTACATGCCGCGCTGTTCGTATTCTTCAAAAATAATACGAACAGTTGTAATAGAGGAGAGTATCTTTGTGGTATATCTATGGAATATCTTGTCACCTTTGGTTTTCTATGGTGACTTCAAAGGCTGGAGAATTCAAGAAGCAGAGATACGAGGGCGAGCAAAACTGAGTGAATCGGTTTATACAAAGATAGACAGCATTCTACTAGAACCATCCGTGCGCGCTTATATAATGATGGGTATACCTATACTTATGTCTTATTTGCTTAGCAATTGGGCGTTCGTCACAAAAACTAAAAAAAAGACGACAATTTAAAATGTATAATAGGTATAGATTATAAGTATAGGTACCTAAAGATATTATTAAAAATAATGAAATATTTTAAAAACTACTCAAATCGTATCTTGAAAAAATGTATTTATGGTAACAACTTCAAATAATAAATCTACTATTATTTAATTTAAATTACAACAAAAAAATCAAAATTTCCATATAATCCAAAACGGGTGTTGCGTAAATACTCTGTTTTTTTTTTGTTTTTTTTTTAGTTTTTCTGATTATTTTCAAAAGTAAGTGCTGATCATTTTTCACTTATAACCACTCCCCCAAGTTTAAACTATATTAGCTAGGTACCAGAAACATTCTTAATATTGAATATTAAAGCATTTCAATGATGAATATAAATTAAAAAATAAGTAGGTATAATAAAACAAATAAATCATTGTTTGAAAAAGTTATGAACACTAAATAAATAAAAATAAAAAATACTAACATCGTAATACTCAGAATCAAGTTTGGTTAGAGAATAATAAATATGTATTTATAAATTATTATTATTATTTATTATACTCAACGTTTTAGTAATACCTATTTCATTGTAGTAAATTCATAGTTGGTTTTTCAAATAATATAATAATTAGGTAATGTTAATGTAAGTTGGTAATTGGTATATATATATGTTTATGCAATTATAATGTAATAACATATCATAACACAGGTACCATTTATTTTTAATTTATTCTGATAATTATTCTTAAATTATCTTTCTGTAACTAATGTATAATATAGCAACTTCAGACACAAGCTCACTTAATGTATAATAATATAATAATTGTTGTTATAATTGAGAATGTAAAAAACTTATTTTTGATTCATCTACCAATATAACAATTCTTATTAATTTTGTTCTTTTGATTTAATCATTAAGTTAATTAAACACTCGAACGGTCTTATTCATTCCTTTATCATAAACTATTATATGAATAAATAGTGTACCTACCTAGAAGATTACTGTGATAATATAATTGATTGCTTATTATCGACACAATTTTTTTTTGTGATTAAACATATTATTATAATATGTAAGAATGGAGGTATCCATAGTTATGAAAACGAATAACAATCATGATTGATTTATTTTCTAACAATGTAAGTAAACAATTGTTAAAATTGGGTATAATGCTTACGGTACCTACGCATAAAATTATCAAACTTAAAAAGGTGGGTAAGTGGATGTCGCTCTGCTGTACAGTAGGTTAGAAGTGGGTCACTGTATAATGGACAGTATTAAATTTGAATTCAATGATATAATATCACTGTATAAGAAAAACGATTCTGAGCGGAGACGGTATATCAGTCTATGTATTAGACATATATATACTTA
>NC_042494.1:20448574-20459733 GCF_005508785.2 Acyrthosiphon pisum | reverse complement strand
AAAAAAAAACAAACACATCATTGTAAAATCAATACATTCATCGTTCCACTCAGAATCTAATAATTAACTAGTAATTGCCCACCTTTGATTTTTTATTATATACTAAACTAGTAGACGTTTAATGATATTTCGGGTTTGGAAAACAATAAACATAATATTATAAGTAAAAAAATTACAACCTACATAATATATGGCACATATCGTACAAGGTGATTTAAAAAGCATACTCAACTTTTTTTCAGTTTTATCCTATAAAAATTAATTTATTCAAATTAGGATTATTTTAATTTGTGTGTATTATAATATTTAAAAATACTTAGATTTTATTTACATTAATAGCTTATGCTGTTTTGATACAAACTTCTTTTTTCCAAATAAGTACACCATTTGTTGATGTAAATTTATAATTGTTGTTTTTTTTTTAAGCGTTGATGATTTTAAATCGACATATAAATTTTAAACACTTACCTAGTTAGTAGCTACTGAGTTATTTAAATGTGTGCACAGAAAATAATAGTCCTATAAAGTAGTTTTTCATAAAAAATATAAAGTGCATGCTATTACAAAATATTTGATCTAAGTATATAGAACCATTAAACCTACCGTAACTATATTCTGACAATTTTTCAAAATATAAATTTGTAATAAATTAATACAATTAATTGAAATAACTTTTATATTATCATCATTATTCCCATAATATTATCTTATAAACTTATTGACATGGACTTTACCTATAGGTAACCCTTATGGCTTATAGTACTTTACTCATTAGGTCTTTAGGTAAGTTAAATAACTCATTTGTATTACGATTTATATAAATTCATTTTAAATGAAACATTATAATGAATACTATATGATCTTTAAGTACATTTCAAAGCGAAAAAAAAATCATAATTTGGATAAATTCCTTATCGGAGAAAATCATATTATATTATAAACAAGCCGTTAGTTTTCATTAAAACGTCACATTAATCTTAAATAATATACCAGTATTGTGTAAACCACTACCCGCACAAATAAAACCATTGTTGAATGTATACATTTTGTATTATATGCGCCGATAATACTGCATTACCACTGTCTACAACTGCAGGAACAACATTTAAAACCGAGAGAAAACTTGCCACAAACATATAGTTCATCCGGAACATTACTTTCAAAACAGAGACTTTCATCAAATGATAATAAATATAATATATATTTTATATACGCTTATAATATATCATTATACAATGTACGTTTCGATCAAATAATAAATCGATTAAGTATCATATTATTGTGTGGATTTAAAACTTTGGCCATCGATATTTTTATATTATAAACAATGGTTACTTTAAAATGTTCAATGTTTTGATGAGCTATGGTTCAATTATAAGCCTAACAAATGTCTCGTAGATATTATTTGTGTTATACCAACATTATCTCACGGACAGTGTAATCCGGTAACGTGCGTTTAAAATAATTATTCATCAGACCTTCGCGTAAATATCTAATTGCACGAAAAACCATCTGCAGAAGTCTAGACTTATTTTTATGGAGATGACAAATCTATAAAAAAAAAAACCCAATATTTTATTAATATGCACAGTTGATATACCTATTATATTATAATAAATAATAATATGTTACAGTCAAGACCCAAAATCCCGTCAAAACTAGTTCTAACTAGTCAACACTATAGTTTTCATTACCCACTTCCGTCAAAACTTAGTTTGACTACGTATCGTTAAAATTAGAGTTAACCTCGTGTTTAAATTTCTAAATTGAAATCCTAGTTTTAACCAAATGTTACGTGTTTAAGTGTAGATAATTAGATTTCGAGAATGATTTTTTCTTGCACAGAGGTGTTCATTACTGTAGTGATGAATACAAATAAAGTTCCTAGCAATAATATTTCTCTCTACGCAGCCGCAAAAAAACCAAGAACGGGGTGAAAACAAGGCTTTGTGAGGCACAATTTCAAAAAATCATATCCAAGAAATCGTTCCAAAAAATTAGATAACTTCTATGTGACTACCTCAATGCCACGATAGTTTGCCCCGCCGAAACAAATAATAATGTTAGATTATCCATTCCAAATATTAATATACCTATATTTCTATTACTTAATATGTATTAGTATAGGTACTTAAGTAATTATTTCCACTTCTCTCGATACATAGATCTATTTTTTATTATTATATTATTATTTCAGACATAACTTTTAACTAGATATAGCTAAAAAAAAAGTAAGTTAAAACTACTTCCAACGTCTACAGGTCCTGGTATGGTTTTAACTAACAAGTCGAAATCAGTTTTTATGAAAGGGGACAAATTATAGTTTTCACAGATTTCTGGTTGTAACCGTAAAAAAATAACTGCATTTTTATAATATATTATATTGAGTACGTGAAACATTGAACAGCAGTGCTGATAAATTAAACAACGTTCACGGTGGGATTCTTATCAAATATAATATAATTTAGAACGGTCAAACTCTAATATAGTATTAAAATACTACACGCTGCGCCTCGCTTCTTCATAATATTCCTATAATATGCATCGTGTATGCGTATAACAATTATTTTTATTATTATTATAACGATTTCCGACACCGACTCTGCGCAAAACATAACGGCGACGACGGTTATTGCAATATTTTCATATAATATTATAATATTCTAAACGCAAACTGCGGGAAGCCGCAACATGTATAATAATAATTATAATAATAATAATAATACATATTATTACAGTGTGTACCTACGCGTATCGAAGTTTCACACACCTCCCATCCGCCACCTACGTACAGCACCAGCAGCTGTGCTCCCGGGATTTCGACAAATTTCGGGAAGATTTAATAATAACAATAATAATAATAATCATATACCAAGAACCGGATTCAGAGTCGACGGTATATACTGCCGCTGCTGCGGCTGCTGCTGCTGCAGATTATGACAGGCTCGACTATAACAGCGACCGGGTACCGGGTACTACACGACAACGTGTGTACTGCACAAAGTTAATTATTTATCCCGTGTACCTACCTACCTACCTCGTATAATATTATGTAATGCAGTACACTGTAGTAGGTGTATTACATGGTTAAAGATAATCAGTATGATGACGACGGGGGAGTGTGCACACCTAAAATATGTAAGAGCATTAACTACTCGACGATATAGTAATTATTATTATTATGAGGGTTGCTGAAACTCGTTCGAGTGTTCCGACTGTGGAATGGCGGCGGCGGCGCGGTGGCCGTTGTGGCAAAATACTACGCATTATACTATTATTATTATTATTATTGTTGTTATTATTAAACCTATAAGTTATATAATAATAATATTATATTGTACTAGCTTCACCTGTGTGCAGTTTTTTTGTGACAAATCCTATATATATATATAGGATATATATATATACATATATATACTATATAGTATAAGATACGCCAAATATCCCCTAGCTTTATGAAATAATTCGATCTAAATGGGCAACCACAAGTCGGGAATTGGATTTAGCACTATTGGTACATTTTTTAACGTGGTTTAAAATATTTACTCTCCCAACTTTTCTGATATCTCTCCAAACAATCTCTGAGATTTTCGTCAAATTCAATCGAATGGTTTTTGAGTATATAAGCTACACACATACATTTGGTTTTAAGATTTCCCGGAATGATGACACTCCAGTACTCCAATGATATGTATCTACCTATTTTATTCTCAACTGTGAGTATTGAACTATTTTCGAAACACTGTCTGTCGTTTTCATAAAAGGGAAAAAGTCGAAACATTTCACATAATATTTTACGCAACTATTGTTATGCATAATGGGACTTTTAGTACCTAAATCTAATTTATTTTAAACAACACCTACATTATTTTTAATCAGTTGTTACTATAATATTATGTATTTTATACATTTAAAAACTAAACTAATTTAAATTTAAATAGATGGAGTTTAACTGGGCCTCATTAAATGTTATGGAGATAATACCAAAAACTTTTCTCTAATGAAGTACCTACAATTTCAGTAAAGATCATTCCTAACAATAATAAATAATACATAATTCACTTTATGTATTTGAAATTTGAGTAGGCACCCATGTATAAAATATAAAATATATTATATATGTATACATACATGTATATATTATTTTGTGAACCTATAACTGTGATTTTGACATTTTTTGTGGATTTTAAATAAAAATTATTTAGTGTACCTAACCTAACCTAATCTACTAGTCATAAAAAATACATTAATTTTCTTGATTCAAACTGTACATAATGTCATAATATAATATTTACTTAATTTTTAATATTAGCTAAACAAAAGCTGTCAAAATATTTAAAAATAATTCAGATGTTGTTTATCACTTATCATATAACTTGAACTTTTTATAGGAGGAGGAACGGTGGTGATGATTGGTGCGCCCAACCTTCGAAATCCTGGACCTAACGGGACATTGACCAATGGCAGTAGAGCGTTTCAATGCCATCCGGAAGGAGAATCCGAGGCTACCATAACACTCACACTTGTCGGCTTGGGCATAGTTGCAAACACGGTGCTTATGGCTCTCATAATATTCAACAAACATCTGCGAAGGTAATAATAATGATATTATTCAAATTATAGACACGTGAGAAAATTATCAAGATTAAAGTACGTTTTTCCACTTAAACCGAATAAAGCTGCCATATAAATTCTCTTAAGAAGATGTCAGCGTAATATTTGTTTTCTATCTCAGACCCACGTGCAACACAGATCAACCACATTCACCGAAATCGTCTTTTGCTCTTTTGATTTTTGAGTTATCTCAGACTAAAATCACCTATTACAAAAACTATATAGCATAATAGTATAAAGAGTTTGACATATTGGTTCTAAATTGTCTTAATATTTGATTTTGAATTCAACTTTAAAAAGTAAATGCTATACATGGAAATGAATATTAAATTGTCTTGAGACCCAACTTTAGAAAAATCTATATGCCATATCCTCAAAAATGATTTTTCTCAATAAGTCTTGTTATGGTTGATTTTATTCTAAGATGACTCAAGAACATAAAAAAAATTGTTTTGCGTGAATGCGTTTGGTCAACGGTGATGAGAGAGAAAACAAACAGTTCGCTGACACCCCCTTAAAATGTTAAGCAAATGGGGTGGGTACAATCTTATTACAATTTCACTTATGTCATAATATCATGTATAACTTATCATTGCCCACATCTCCCTGAGAACGTTCTTGATCATTATATGTACACGCGTTAAACGCCAAACTTAATAATAATATATGCTGCGTAATATAAATTTAATGCACGGTATACAACACACGTCTCGATAAATTTCGATAAGGATTTTTGGCATGCACGCCAAAGCAGAGCAGCGGTAGCCGTCTACATCAGCCTTATTACTTTAATAATATATAGGTAGGTACATGCTCGACTAGGTGCTAAATCACAGAAACGCAAACAGTCCGAGTACGCGCATGTTACACGTATAATATATTATATTATTATTACTCATTAATAATTAATTTATATTATAATATATGCGTTACACCGTTTGATGATGTTTTCGGGTAGTGTAAGTTAACTTGTAACATCCCGCGGGTTGAAAGACGGTCCAAGACGACGTCGTTGTTCAACGACGCCCAGATCTATATACAGCCAGCCATATTATATAAAGATCCGGATTAGGACCGGGATATATCACTATAGATGTTGAATTTTTTTTTAAGGGGAGTGGATGGAATATGTTTCAGGTGAATGAGAGTAAGAGTATTAAAAGGCGGACTTGAGAATATTATGGGTAGTTTTTTGTGTGTTGGTGGCTAAACAAGAAAGCGCTGATTGGAGTGAAACCTTGGCCAGCGATAAGAAGAAATAAAAAATATTAAATATTGATGTATAATGTATAAATAATTTTGGTTCGCCGAAATGGTCTCAATGGATCTCGGTTGGCGAGTAGTGATTTATTTTGGCATCATATAATTTATATCATAACGCGCTGGGTTGAACTAAAGTTACCTGGAATGATCACAAACTACGTACCTATTTCGACATAGATAAACTATAATATAGTTGTTAATATTATAATTAATTATATACTTAAGTATCTATTATAGTAAACATATGTAAATAAAACGCTTCTATAAGTGTTTATACTTTATTCGAATACGTTAGGTTGGTTCAAAATGATCGTAGGTAGGTATACAATAGTTTAAAACGGATATAGGTTTTGTACATTTTGTCAGGGCTAGATTTACGCCTAGGCCGGGGAATTTTGTGAGAAATTGGAAAAAAAATGTATAATTGTAGAATTCATAATTACTTGCTTTGTTTATAATTACTACTAAGCTAATTTGTTTATAATGAAATAAATGTATTGGTAATAAATACTACATTTTATTTTCTTGGGGTAGGAGTGGCATATTTAAAAGGGCCTATGGAGGCACCTGTTCTGAATCCAGCACTGATTATGGTACAATAAACTAACAATACCTACCTGACAGTTTTAGAGGTATATTGAAATCGGATTCGTTATACACCCTCCACATCATATTAAAGGTTTCTAAGAAACATTATTATGCATATTGTTTAAATTATAATTATTATTTATATAATTTATTGTACATATTTTTATATTTTGCAATTGTCTCTTGGTTATTATTAATTACATATTATATCGAAGTAACCTCCAAACCTCCATATTCGTTCATAATCAACCACTGACCGTTTAAACTGTATGATATAATTATGTGAACATGGTATATTATAATATATATTATGTCAGGCGCGTAGCCAGGATTTTTTTTAGGGGAGGTGTTTTAAATGCATATTTAAATATATTAACATAATATACGGGGAGCTTTACACACTCTCTCCATAATTGGAGTCATCAATATTTATATTAATAATATTAAATATTATAAAATATTGCATAACCATACAACAACGATTTTTGTAGAAATCTGAAGCATAATAATAATATATATTTTGCATAATAAAGGCCAAAGAGAGTGGGGGGGTGTGGGGGGGGGGGTTGATTCATCGCCAAAAGGCAAAAACATCCTTTTGGCTACGCCAATATGCTATATTAATAGTTGTAGGTACATCGAATATACTAGTACATATTGTATAGGATTACTATACCTACGAATGTATACATAATATTACATTAATATTGTGCCGATCACATTGCTCGGGCCATCAATCGGTATTCTAACTTAAGTAGAACATCAAAATATTCAAACTAGACATAATTTTAACTTATACAGCCATTATAGATGTTGGGTATTTGTTTTATACAATTCGAATGCTTCTGAAAAGTTTTTTTCTAATTAAATTATCAAAAAATTAAAATTAAAATTAGTTGCAATTAATCATAATATATAAGAGCATTTTACTGCAGTCACAATAATCATAGGCGCAACACCCCCAAACTTTAATTTAGCACCCCCAGTTCAAGAACACCAAAAATTGAAAAATCATATGAAAAAATATTTTTTTAGCTTTACGTAAGGTTTTTTTTTTTATTTCATCGCTTTTAGCGGAAACACAAATTATTGTTTGTAATGATTGTAGGTATATCAAATATTAGAATTTAGAATTCATCAACATTTTCAGTTAGAAATTTATAAATGTTTTTCTTTTATTGCTAACATTATAAATGTTGATAGAAGACTCCTCACAATTGGTCCTACCTTCAACAAAAAAATAGTTTGTGTACGACATTGAATTTTCAATTTTCATCACTAAATTAACGAATTTTCATCTATCAATTTTTGATATTTCGTTGTAATTTAAAAACAAATAATTCTAGATAAGTACTTGAAATTTTTACCAAATGTTAAAATTAAAATTTTCATTACATGGTAAAATGTTAAAACAATTTTGACTCTTTTTGAGCTATTTATAAGTATGAGAAATTTTTCAGTTAGAAATTCATAAAAGATTTTCTTTTCATAGCTAAGATTAAAAATGTTAAAAAAAGATTTTACATAAGTTTTTCCACCTATAAAAAAAAAGGTATACTTAAACAGAACATTAATTTTTTATGAGTGTTTGAACTTAAAATTGTTTCTATATCCGATATTCAGCGGTAAATCGAATTCCCATTAATCGATTTTTTTAGATTTTGTTGTATTTCCAAAATGAATAACCGTAAACTCTTGAAATGTTCACCAAATATTTATATCAGCATTTTCTATGCATCATAAATTCTTCAAGGAATTTTGACTCTTTATGAACTATTTATAGCTATGAGAAAAAATTTCAAATTGAATTCAATAATAACACATCCATTACAACAACATGCTCAACAACTACTGTACAGCAAAGCGGTACCCACTTGACCACATTTTTTATCCGTTTATACTTCCCGGTTACTATTTTTATCACCTAAACAATATAATATACCTTATGTATTCATCAGGTATATTACTGTTGATTTACATAAATATTAGTGTCCTTATATGTTTACGGTGCATTTAGGAATGGTTATAGTAATTATAATTCGATGTACGTTATTTGGGGATGTGGGGGCATACACCCCGCGGGTCTGTGTTCTTTACATAATTTTAGCACCCCCAGTGTTTGGCCTCTAGTTGCGCCTATGGCAATAATGCTCTATTATAGCGTAGGTATATTTCCACAATGTCGTGTATTAGACAATTAAACAATTTATCCGTTTTAATCAACCAAAACGCATCTGCGTGTATTATAAATTATAATATTGTATAGTATCAGACATAGGCGCGTACGTATGTACATTGTACATGATATATATATATATGGCACGAACATGCATATACGTAATAATACATACTGGGTCTGAGTGTAATACATAGGTATATATATTATAATATATTTAGTAGTGCACAAACGTCTTCAAATTCAAGACGCTACGCCGGCGACAAAAAGCTCATTCGCGCCGTCAAATGCACTCGACCATATCGGCCGCGACGAATTAATATGGAGAAATGTATATTATTTATTATAATAATATATTATTATTATTATTATTATTAATATCATACCGTTGCGGTTGTGGCGCTCACTAATATTATTACGTCTGCCCCGCCCGAATCCGCGTCGTATAGAGGTATACAACCGATATTATATTAGATATATGTACAATACGCGTATGTAGGTACGTTTATTATAATATATATGTATAACTATTGTAATAAATTATATACCTACGCACGTACACGGTACACGACGATTTACCATCTCCGCAGTGCGATGGTCTTGACACCACGTTCGGTTAATATTTCTTACGCAATATACCATAATAATTATTAACACGATAGTATAATATTATAATAATAACAATACCGCGGTCGTATATACGTATGTTATATTGAACTGTTATTAACTATAGGTAGGTAACCACAATATTCAATACATATCATTTATTTTCTGTTGCTTAAAAGTGTGATAGTGTGGGGGAGAGTGAAGGAAGGCGCGCTTTCTCCGCTAAAAATAACTTAAGTGATATTTAACTGGTATGTAATATATTATAGTTATATTCCACCCCACTCAAATCAACAAGCAATACTCAAACAACAATTAAAAATGTAAATATATCTATTGCTAAAACTAAGATAGGTATTAGATTGTCAATAGCAATATTCTTGTATTTATACGAGCCTACCAGTATAATAGTCAATTTTTTTCAATGTATATTATTTTTGCACAATTAGTTGTTTTTACAGGTACTGATTCACATGGCGAGATAGTAGATGTAGGGCGGGATAAACCCTTATCGTGAATAAAATATTTTAAAGATGAATTTACTTACTTTTAAGTTAGTTTTGTTTGTTTCTTCAATAGTCGATTAAATTAATTTTATTGAAGAGAGGAAGGGGTGATAATTAAGTTGAATTGAATATGATATGTGTACGTGTATATGTATACCCCCCTTCCCGATTGTTTTTATTATTATATCACTCAAAATTATAGTATGTATATAAGTATATTATAATATAATTCACTTGATATAATATGTACTTATACTTACTACTTAGTACTTAGTATACACCAGTGTTTGGATAATTCACTTGAAAACTGAACTCGTTCATGTTCAATATACAATTAACTCATAATAACGTTCTTATTCATTATTTTTTCAAAGGAACGCGTTCAATTTCACGTTAATCGAAGAAATTAACGCGTTTATTAGATCGTTCATTCAACTATTTATTATAAAATTAATTTCTACATACAGACAAATAATTTATTAATTTAAGACTTTGTGAATAGAAATCAGACACGTAAAAACACCTCTTAAGTAAATATTGTTGTATCTAATTAGTTCAAACTTTACTTGAAACAAAAATGGTTAACATTTCAAAATCAAACTTGATTTTATTCTGTAGTTATCCATTCACGTACCTACCTTAGCTATAAATGTACAATTCACTAGATAAAACATTATTAAATATGAATTTAATTTGAACGGTCTGTAAATCTTTAATACTGTAGAATACGTATTTCGTTCATGTTCACTCTATTTATAAGGAATGAGTGACGTTCACTAAATATGAACGTGAACGCAATGAGTGAGCGTTCACAAACTCGTTCTTTCCAAACATTGATTACCAGTAGTGCTATTGAAATTTAATTTTCAAGAAGGCAAAAATACTTGGTACTGTTCTTATATCTAGGCGAGAATAACACTGCAGGCTCTTTGGTGCCTAAAGTTAGAATTTTTACAAATTGGTCAAAATAGCGAAAACTTGCAAATTATTTTGCAATGACGAGGTACGCACTCGACACGTACAACTGTATAGTAGAGGCGGTTACCTCCTTCCCACCCTCTTTTTTTGATTTAATTTTTATTGTATAATGGTTGGCGGTAGCTTATATTTATTGCTAAAATAGTAAAATATTATATATAAACTATAAAGCATTTAAAATTTAATAGATAATAATAATCGTAAATAATAATTAAAACCAATTATAAACAAAACAAATGTATATTTAATACATTTAAGTTAGGATCGGATGTATTTTATAATGAAACAAAGAACAATTTTTCTTAAGAATATTCTAAGCCTCAAATCATATTATAAATATATTGTTGGGCGTATGATGTATGGTTTCAATTGTTGATCAGTAGTATTTACGTCACTTTAAACACTATTTTCATATCGTCATAATATTG
>NC_042494.1:20420950-20448524 GCF_005508785.2 Acyrthosiphon pisum | reverse complement strand
TAAAATTTAAAACAAGGTTCCGCGTAAATAGGTTATAAACTTATAAATAAATAACTTTATTTACAATAATATGTTTAGTAATATCATAGGCTGACTGACCATCTTCACTCAGAATAGTTTTTCTTATACAATCATATAATATCATAGAATTCAAATTAACAACATCCATTACAGTGACCCACTTGTAACCTACTGTACAGCAGAGTGACACCCACTTGCCCACCTTTTTTATTTTAGATTTTTTGGTTTCAGTAAGAAATACTATCACGAGGGAGGCTTTTATGAAATGTCCAAGCCTTAAATTAGCTATAAGCCTATAACAATTCAACAAATTATAGATGTTTAACTACAAAATAGTTTACAAAAGTTCGTGATATTGATGAACTTTGTAAAAAGTCAAACACTAAACGTTTATAAAAAAATCTTAATTCATATTCTTTTATACTCACGTGGGATCTTTCATTATATTTTCAAGCCTTACTCGAATTAATATTTTTTTATCTACATTAAAAAAAAACTAATAAATTTAAAATGCCAATAAATATCTCAGAGTCAAAATATTTTGAAAATCATACGTATATACATGACGTACATAAAATGCTAATATAAGCATTTGGTTATTACTTAAAGAACCTATCTAAGGTAATTTTTTTTTGAATATTACAACAAAAAAACCAAATTGATTTTGTCAAAGACTGGTTTTGCGTGAAAATTCTCGTTTTCTCATTTAGATTCTGAGTGTTGGAATAGATTTTTTTTTTTGCTTAACCCAAAGTTAAAGATTAGAGATTTTTTTCTACTATAAAAATAGCATTTTCGGTCATAAATCTAAAATATCATCAATTTATTACATCATTGTAATATTAATACATTCATCGCTCCACTCAATCCTAAAAGAGTAAATACAGACAATACAGCAGCTAGCATGTTAAAGTATAAAAAAAACTAGGTGGTTATAAATCGTTAAAATGTTTAAAAAAAAATGGACAAATAAATAATTACGATACCTATTCTTGTGGTTTATTTAACTTCATTGAGAAGGTGAAGTACGGTGTAATTACATTATAATTTAATATAAGAAAGCTGACGGTTTCGAGAAAGGAATGTCTACAGGAAAAAGCTGTTTTCTCGACCATTATTATTTCATAACGTATTTCCCTAGAGACATGGAAATTCCTGAACGAATTTCATTAGCAAAGACCTCACAGGACTCATAACAGGCAAAAAATTGTCGGTCAATTTTTGTTCAACAATAATGCAACAAAAAACTCAAGTACGATCTTCTTAACTGAGCCTTTCTTATACTTTCAGACACATCGGCTTATGTGAGAGAGGCTTTCATAATAATGACGTTAACAGTAGTTTTATTTTTACTTATTATAGTGTCATAGTAATTCTACGAGAAAAAACCCTCGATCGAGAAAGTGCAAGAGAAAGACTTTTAAAAAATCTTCTGTGTGACTCGTACATTTACATATATATTTTGTAACATTTCACGATTTCCGAAATCAGGTAATCATATGACTACACTGTCATCACTCAAGCTACTAGTTTGTATTCCTGATAATTTGTATCGTCTTGTTTGTATTGAGTTTTTCACAAAGTCAATATTTAACATTTTTAAGCACAAAGCTTTGTTAAATTATAACTCTAAACACAGTTTGAAAAATTCTTTTTAAACATTTTCAAAACTAGAAACTTACAGTTTATTACTAAAGCTATGACTATTTAAAGTTTAGACAAGATGACAAAGCGGTGAAGAAGTAATTTTATCTCCAAGCACATTTTCTATTTCTTCGACTTCGTGTCAAAAGTTTAAATGGTTTTAACTCCTAAAACTATTTGTTACATACACGAAAGTTTCAAAAAATATCTCGTACCTACTGTAAATTTGAAATTAAAATTAGTGATTTTAACATCAATTACAAACTTAATTGTTTAGGTATTTTGTTTTTTTTTAAATATTAAACTGAGTGTATAAAATAATAAATATTTAAATACTTAATAGTTGCAACTACAATGTTCACAGAGGATATTAATTTAGTATATTTTCTATTATTTAGTCTATAAATCTATCGTGGACGTTTAAAATAATTACGTTAAATGGTTATTTATCGATAAACTCTAAAAAGATATTTGATTAATTTAGTTAATTGCATTTTTTTTTTCTAAAATCATTGCTTTTCAATAACGTATATAATGACGGAGTAAAATATATTTTCAATATATATTCTGAAAACATCGCAAAGTTCATGCGTATGGAATGTGAGCTGAAAAATATATAAAATAACCGATCACGTATCAAAGGTTCTTTGATACATGAACAATACAATGTAAACTTGGCACCATCTATGTCCTTTGTAGTTTTTTAACGCCCAGTTTCTATAAAAAAAAAATAGTCATTTATTCGCATGAAGTTTGAAATAAAAATCATGAAAGCGTAAACTTTTGATCTCACTACATTGATTCGTGGTGCAATAATGTTTGTGGGTAGATATTGAGAAATCTAAAATACAATCTATTAAATCATTTATTTTCCAAGACATTTTAATGAATTATATATTATAGAAAAACAATTTCGTTAATAAATGATCATCAATATTTTAAATATTTTAACAAATATCACCGTTTATTGTTTATTGTAAATTAGTTTAATAATGACGTACTGAATTAGTGCATTTGTTTAAGTGAAGATTTGTTTGAAGTTACTTTTTAATATTATTTGCATTTTATTTGTTTTTTTTTTTTAATATAGGCATATATCTTTGGTAAAACTGAGAATTAGTATTTGGCTGAATTTGAAAATGAAATAGTTTCTCACATTTTAAATTTGCTACACATAATAATTTGTACTTACGGACAATAAATTATTGCCGTCACTTCTGTCATACTATCGGGAGCAAGTAAATAGACATGTTAACGTGACAACATTTAGTTTAAAATTGGATAGCTATGTTGTAAATCAGAGTTTTAATCGTATTAAATTTATATTTTTTTTATTACGGGTTAATACTATTAAAATATTTCAAAACCCACGGGGGCTACAAACGGTAAAATATCGAAGTGTTATACAGGTAGAGACACATTTGTGTCAATAGTGAACATTTGAATAAATATAAAAAAAGTTTACTGAAAGGATTTAAAATTAAATTATTACTGCGTCAAATCTCCATGAGAAAGTTTTATCGAGCGGACAAACTTTTATGATCACATTTTCCAATTGATGTGCTTTAAACTTTGGTGTAAAGCAGATGAATCCGTGTGCATTTTTGAAAGTTATGATAGTATAATTCGAATGATGAAATGGGGAAAAAAAACCCCGTTTATTGAGCACATAATTTTATTATTTTGTATGTATAGAGCACCTTAGCTATATTCATCGTTTATTTTTCAACTATCAAAATAAAATATTTAATTTGGTTTTGTTTTTCTGGGGGACTCGACCAAACGACATATTTTGTTCGATTTATATAATATTATTATTTTTTTTTACTGACTGAAATATTATGCATGCATGATAGATGTGTTAGTGCATGATGTTTATTCGTGTGTGCGCGTCGGCATGAGCATTTTACGAATGTGTATGTACGCGACTAATCCCGAAATGTCCTCTGGGATCCGATTAATTTTATTCTTCATTTCCACCACTCCACACTGTCGTCGACTCCTCTTATATAAATAACGCTTTTAGTTTCGAGTCTCCATTTATCCATCGCTCCTTGGATTACGTGCTCTGCAAACGCTGCTGTGCTGTTACACGCGGGTGGCGTTCTATATTACTGTAATTAATTATGGCAAACAATATCTACGTGTATAATAGCAGTAGTAGTAATAATAATAATAATAATAGTAATAATTGAAAGAAGCCACCTGCAAACCTTATTCCGCGAGCACATTTGTACCAAAGGATCTAAAGGTTATAATAATATAATATCATGCACAATACTCGTACTAGAACAATTGTCGTATGTTTTGATCGGTGGGATAACGACAGGGCACAGCTGATGTAGTATAGGTACCTACTTATGTTATATAGAAATTAGTAAACATTTTGCACTAATAATATTACAATGCGTATAGCACTGCAGGTATTAAAATCACTGATCTTTAAGAAACTGTTTATATTTTGAACAGTTACGTTTAAATACTGCAGTGTGAAAAACATCTCCATATCGAGGTGTTAATTCTGATTTATTTTATTTGAATAAAGAGATTAAAATTAAAGGCCAGAGATGTTGATTTATTTTCACCAACCTACACGTCTTCATATTTAAAAAATAATAATTTTATTAAAAAAAACATTATTACTACTGTCATTAAAGATACTATGCTATCTAATCTACATAATCTTTTGTAATATTTGATTCATTTTATTCATCTTAAAATAATAATATTATATTGCTTTTTTTTAAGTAAATTAGTTTGTTTTATAAATTATTAATTACGGTATGAGAGTAGCAGTTTTGAATTATTTATCAGGTTATTATTTTTATTTTACCTATTTAACGAGGAATAAAATGGACATTGATTTTAACCACAATATTCTACTCTGTTAGAAAATATTTTTTTTCCTCTGAGAAAGTTAGAACATGTTTCTTTAATAAAACTGTAGCCATAACAACCAATGGAAAACGAATTATATCATTACATAGTAGGTACATATAAATTATTGATGGTAAACTATTTTGAATTTATTTTAAAAAAAAATGTAATTATATTATAGTATTATTAATTATATATATATATAAAATAACAGTGTACAATTACCATATTGACTCCTTTTTTATTTTATTTTTTATTATAAAACAAAATCATATGATCGTATGAACAGTAAACATGTTTAATAATTGATTACAAGAATTACGTTTTTCTCCGTTGGAAGGTAGGAGGGAATTACATTATTTAATGAAATGACGGGCAATGGGTTAAACTCTTAGTAGTGTTTACAACTCCATTTTAGTCGAATATAAACACATATATGTACGTTATGTGTGTGGTAATGATTTTGAACATATACAACCCTCCACTAAGCCTTTAGGGGGTTGTGTCTGTAGGGTTTAGCAAGTTCCCTGTACCATAATATACAAGGTATTCACATAATAAAGCTCACAGGAGCTTAGATTACAACTTTGATTTACCGAATTTGAACATAGAAACGTGTATTGACTGAAAATTCCGAGCTGCACATTAACACTACCTATTCAATAATAATTATCATAGAAATAGTCGACAAGCGTAATTTTAAAATTGTATAAACATAGTATTTGATTTGTATTACTCTTACAACATGAACATTCGTACGATTTTAAAACCATTAGTCATTCACTGATATAATATTATAAACTACAGAATTAACCGAAACTCCGATCGGTAATATAATTTAAAAACATGACGTTGAACACTCATTTAAAATTAAAATGCAAATTTATCTAACAATTTTTTTATATAATAGATATATACTTTGACCCTGAATAATTCTGAATAAAATAATACAAACTTCTGTAATGGCTATTTGTTTCTAGTTTCACTTCAATGTTATCACGCATCATTAAGTTATTGTAATAATATAATATACAACTTATTTTAAATTCTGAGTGGGGCGATGAATGTATTGATTTCACATTGATGTGTGTTTTTTATTTTTTATTTTTGTGTCTGTTGTCACCTTTTGGAGCAGTAAAAATGCTTAGTTTTTGGATATATTTTCTGGTATCAAATTATATAATTTAATCTGATTGCTTCTTTGAGGCCTTGAGGGGTTAAATTGTAAGACCAAAAAAAAAAAAAAAAAAATAGGAAAAACAAGAATTTCTATGCAAAACCAGTTTTCAACAAAATCCGACATATTCTAGTAGTTATTTCAAATGTTCACCAAATGTTCATACCATCATTTTCTATGCATCTTATAATTGACTCTTTTTAAGCTACTTATACAAATATGTGAAGTTTTAATTTTTCGCTCAATCAAAAAGCTTGAAAATGTATTAGGATATTTTTAATAATTATTGCCATTTATGGAATTAAAAAAAAATATTTTGCGTAAATCTATATTATCTATATTATATTTTTACGAGCGTTCAAATTTAGAACTTTGATAAATTTCGTCTAAAGCGGGAAAATTTTATAGTTCAAAATTCATAAAATGCCTAATAAGTAATACTCATACCTAAGATTTTAATATTTAATAGAATGTTTAGTAGGAGGTATTCACATTTTTTTACAACTGGAATTAAAATTAATTTAATCTTAATTTAGTCCATAAATATATTTCCTGAGCGTCTTAAGTTTAAATTTTGACAAAATCGGATATTCACGCGTAAAATACCGAATAATTTTATGTGCATCTATAAATGTATATTCAAACAATACAACACTAATCAAGAAACTATTATGAATGGCCTTATTCTTCGGCAATTATTTTCTTTAAATTTTGTTATGAACTATATTAGTATTTTAGTATTTTACTACCTAAGAGTATTAAAATAATTCAATTAAAAGATATGAATTAAATTTTTTTTCATGCTTTAAAAATGTGTTTATTATTTTTATTTGATTAGTTTCTATTTGTCTCTATCGTTTATGAAAATATACCAAATGTGATCAAATTACCATGTTTGTTTCTTATTTTATTTATGTTACCTATATAAATGTTATTGAAAAAAAAAACAGTGTAGTTACAAAATAGTTTTTGTTTGTTATCATACTTTGTAGAAAATTATTGGAAAAAATATATTATAAATTATCTAAAAATAAATAAATACTAAAATTCACATTTAAATAGTAATATAGTACCTAGCTACTCTTACAAAAAAATATAATATATTTTCATAACAATGATTTGCCTAAGTCATTTCAGTGAATTACAATACCAAAGATAGGTATTGAAAAAAATATAAAACAGTTAGTCGTGACTCGTGACTACCATGACTTGTCACTTAAACTAAAAATACAAAATATAATAATATGTTATACTTGTATTATAACTTTTAGAACTAATAGTAACACCCTTATATAGTATAGTTTTATAGCTTGGGTAGTAAATTTAAATGACTTTTAATTAACAAATTTTGGCAGTGCTCTAAAACACAAAGTTTATGATCCATCATGACCGTCGTCATCACTACCTTAGGAAAAAGGTATATCAACGCTTTCTATAACATCAGAAAATGTATTGGTGTGACAGATAATATTTTCATATTTTTTGCAAATGCACGAAATACACACATACCAATGATCTAAGGTTTTATGTCTATGCCTCGTTAAATTTTAATTCAATGATAAATCATATTATTGCATATTAAAAACGACGGGGACGGCGTTGATATATCAGTCTAGATTGCTTATCAGTAATCATTTATTCATATACCTAGCTATGAGTAATTAATTATTTTTAATTAAATGTAATACGGTGGCCACGACAGGGTAATTTATGCCAAAAAAACATCGCAACAATAACAACTGTGTTTCCTGGGTTGGTGGCCTATACACTGGCCACTGACCACCGTCTACCGATGTCGAACCACAACAGTCGATTCCCGTGGGAGTGATCCGTATTGACTTGCTCCAAGTTTGTAGAGTAAAACGTAATAATATCAACAAAAAAAAGGAAAAAATACTGTGTGTCACCGGTCGTTTTCAATAATTGTTCGAACTTCAAGGTGTGGAAAATAATAAAGTCTGGCGAGTACATGCCGCGTTGTTCGTATTCTTCAAAAATAATACGAACAGTTGTAATAGAGGAGAGTACCTTTGTGGTATATCTATGGAATATCTTGTCACCTTTGGTTTTCTATGGTGACTTCAAAGGCTGAAGAATTCAAGAAGCAGAGATACGAGGGCGAGCAAAACTGAGTGAATCGGTTTATACAAAGATAGACAGCATTCTACTAGAACCATCCGTGCGCGCTTATATAATGATGGGTATACCTATTTATGTCTTATTTGCTTAGCAATGGGCGTTCGTCACAAAAACTAAAAAAAAGCCGACAATTTCAAATGTATAATAGGTATGTATAGATTATAAGTATAGGTACCTAAAGATATTATTAAAAATAATGAAATATTTTAAAAACTACTCAAATCGTATCTTGAAAAAATGTATTTATGGTAACAAATTCAAATAATAAATCTACTATTATTTAATTTAAATTACAACAAAAAAAATCAACATTTCCATATAATCCAAAATGGGTGTTGCGTAAATACTCTGTTTTTTTTTTGTTTTTTTTTAGTTTTTCTGATTATTTTCAAAAGTAAGTGCTGATCATTTTTCACTTATAACCACTCCCCCAAGTTTAAACTATATTAGCTACCAGAAACATTCTTAATATTGAATATTAAAACATTTCAATGATGAATATAAATTAAAAAATAAGTAGGTATAATAAAATAAATAAATCATTGTTTGAAAAAGTTATGAACACTAAATAAATAAAAATAAAAAATACTAACATCGTAATACTCAGAATCAGGTTTGGTTAGAGAATAATAAATATGTATTTATAAATTATTATTATTATTTATTATACTCAACGTTTTAGTAATACCTATTTCATTGTAGTAAATTCATAGTTGGTTTTTCAAATAATATAATAATTAGGTAATGTTAATGTAAGTTGGTATATATTATATGTTTATGCAATTATAATGTAATAACATATCATAACACAGGTACCATTTATTTTTAATTTATTCTGATAATTATTCTTAAATTATCTTTCTGTAACTAATGTATAATATAGCAACTTCAGACACAAGCTCACTTAATGTATAATAATATAATAATTGTTGTTATAATTGAGAATGTAAAAAACTTATTTTTGATTCATCTACCTATATAACAATTCTTATTTATTTTGTTCTTTTGATTTAATCATTAAGTTAATTAAACACTCGAACGGTCTTATTCATTCCTTTATCATAAACTATTATATGAATAAATAGTGTACCTAGAAGATTACTGTGATAATATAATTGATTGCTTATTATCGACACAATTTTTTTTTTGTGATTAAACATATTATTATAATATGTAAGAATGGAGGCATCCATAGTTATGAAAACGAATAACAATCATGATTGATTTATTTTCTAACAATGTAAGTAAACAATTGTTAAAATTGGGTATAATGCTTACGGTACCTACGCATAAAATTATCAAACTTAAAAATAAAGCTACAAGCATACCATGTGTAACTTTTAAATTTAAAGTTAATTTTTAATACGAGTACCTACTTGTCTCTCATCCACTTTTTTTAAAACTATAATTTACCATTAATTTCATTCACATAAAAATAACAAATATATTTTTGTATAGTGCGTTATTTTTGAGTTGAAAATAGTACTAAGTATCGTACGGGTCGAACGATGGCTATTTATTTTTTTGCAAAATTCACTTCTTACAGTATTACGGTATACCTACCTAAACAAGAACAAAAATATAATAAAGATAATAATACAAAATATTATAGTTGAAATTATTTTCATAACAATATCTAGATCTCCATTTCTTAAAAAAAATATGCCTGTTAAAAATCTACTTCGTAAAAAAATACCATTGTATATATTATTATATATATAACAACTTTATTAAGCGGACTGTCCACCATGCTAGTTGCCGAAAAACATGGTATACATATTCAATATTGATATACATGGGATTGTTTTAAGATTATAAAACTATAGTACATAATAATTTAAATATAATTACAGTTGATAAAGACAAAATAGATAGAATTATGATGGTTTTTAAAAAAAAAAAAAAAAAAAAACAGATTTTATATAAAATATAAAATTGATAGTAAAAGAAAAAAATTAGTTTATTTACTTTTAATGTAATGTTTTAAAATATTTTTTTCAAATACGCCAGTATAATATAATATTTTACTGCTTTGTCGCTATATTAATCGTTGTATCATTCAGTTCAATGATGATAATATTAGGAATGATTTATTTTGTCTGGTTGACAGTTAAAGAGGGAAAGTCCAATGTCAAACGCATTGGGCTTTCGCATTTTGATTTGACATATTTGTCAGCCCGCCCGGAAATGAAAGGGACCTCGGGGTAAGTTTTAGAGTTTAGTATTTTCTTCAATAAATTGAATAGCAAATTTAGTTATATGTAATTGAAAATGTTATATAGGTTATTAAAAGTGAACATTAATTACTCTGGACAAACAAAATCAAAATATAATCCACTATAATATAATGGTTGATTGATAACCAATGGAAAATGTATACCTATTAGATTATAATAATAATTACTATATCACGGAATTAGATAAATAAATTGTTTTGAATCTGAAATGTAAATAATAACACGTATATGCGAATGTAATATTTTAATTTTTTTAACTGAATATTTGTATATACATTTCTCTCGAATAAAATATTCCAGTAATTTAGTATTTTACATATTACGGACAACAAAATTTGAAAAATGAACAATTTCAGTTCTAATGTTTAACTGAAGAAACTTGGAAACTTTTAAAAACTGTAAATGTAATCACTATTGACTTATGGAGTACCTAAATGGAGTTAGAGTGGTGACGTTTTATTATTGTGTGATTATTAAAGAACTTTCATTACAAAAATTTAAGAATAAATAAATGATTCCATTGGTATTGATATTGATAATTATTACTGCTAAAAAATCAGTTTTGCATTTAAACAGCTTGTTTAGTAAGTTTTGTTTATTTAACTTAACTTAACGCATACATATTTACTTTATTTCAACGTTTCAAATCATTAGTTATTCACGAATTTTTATTTGATTTAAAAATGGAATGTACAATTTATATTTTAGCCTCTTTGTGCATCAGATATGCCAAACATTTTTTTATATCTTCTCTGTTAAATATTTATGAAAATAAAAATTAAATGAGAACATTTTTTGCAAAGCAATAATTATAATAATATGTTCTTTTTAGAAACTGTCACTTTATATTTAATTCAATTCGGTTTTAATTTTTGACGAATGGTTTTTACAAATTGATGAAATTCTATAGGTAACTGACGCATAATTCCAGTTACAAATAAATCTGTTTTACTTGGTCCAATATTATCAAACAAAATATGTTTGATAAGAATGAAACTGAAAGTAGCCAGTCCACGTGTCTTAGAAATCAATATTTTAAGGGGACAAAAAATATATCTTCCGTGACGATATTTCTCAATATTTAATCCTAAAAATTATTTTCATTTAAATCATAAATAAGTTTATGAATACAAATTATGTTAATTTTTCTAAAATAGACGTATGACTATATTATTATCAAAGACAGTCTCGATATATTTTTTAACAAATTCACAAGATACCTACATAATAGGAAATATACGTATTATAGCGTTATGTATTCAATAAACTTCATCTTTATTTTTATTATTTTCCTATTACTATTTAGTTATTTTATTATTTGTTGTTTTGTTATCATGTTTTGACGTTTGACCACTAAGGACTAACTTTATATTTATTCAATTATTATTAATAATAATAATAAACTACTTTATTAATTCTCAAAATGTTTTCATTATTTAAAAATACTGTACTCCAGGCTATACAATACAAATGTGTAAGACAAGAATTTTTTCAATAAAATTGATACATTTAAAATCGTAATTTATTGCTCCAACATTTTTTTTTTTAATTCTGAAGACTCAAAAAGAATTAGCTGTATATTTTGTATTATCATTTATCATTTCTATAATTTTTATCGTTGTTTAAAATATTATAATATAAATGTTGTAAATGAATGTTTATATCATAAAAATAAATTTAAATACTATCAACGATCAACTTTTAAAATTAATTATATTACATTTTTGGTATAAACTGTGGGTTGGTATTCTGTGAGATAATAGTCAACTCTAATTCACACATGTTTACAACAGTTATTGTTATGGATATAACTCTACACAACAAATTACAATGAAAACGGTCATTTTTAGGACCACCAAAATAAAAGATAACCCCGACTCGGTAGAAGTGTGGCTATTTTACCCAAAACCTTCACCTACGCCCTATCTTCTAGCTTGAAAAATCGAACACAATACGGGAAAAATGTAAAATTCATTACCAATTTAAAATACTTTTGAATAATCCATTTAAATGAAAGCAACATGCTACAAGTGACGACGGTCGATGAACGAGGGGATTATCGTCGAGCTAAAATGTCAGTCGTTGGTTTAAATGACCGCCGTTTATCGATAACTCGTAATCGATTATATACGAGCAAATTTCACTGAGATGGGCACTTACTGAAACACCTTCGACCAGAACACTTCAACTTACTAGACCAGAGAAAATCAAGGGTTAAAAATGAATACATTAATAATTATTTATTCATTATTCATTTAATGAAAGACCGAATACAAGATGCAGCGATCGCCGGATAACGAGATATCCAGCAGTCTAGTGTTATCATGATAAAAAGCTCTCACCGGTGTAATCCAGCAGACCTTCAGTGCAACTACAAAAGCTCCCTTCGATACAGATTCACTATAGCCCGCCGTTGCGGGTATGGTAGGTATTTCCGGTACAGCACATACAATACTTATCCGATGACGACACCGCCAGGTAAACATGGATGCTCAAAGCACCGCACGAAAACATTTGTTATTAAGACCATGACGGTGATCGGTATATAAAGTAGTCCTTTCTAATAGGTTAGGTTAAGTCCCATGCTGACTCACTTATTTCGTCGTCCGGGCCAAAAGTGTAGGAAATGACCACTTCCGAGCTGTTTGCCTTTGCCCTGTCCATAATAATGATTGTAAGCCCCACAATGTAGCACATTATTTTTGGATCCATTACCTATTTTGGTACCGTCGGCCAGGGCAAACCTATCTGTCACCTACATTTGTATATTATATTAGAGATGACATGATTAAATCAATAACGCTAAGGGACAACGCCTAACAGAAAGCAATACGCTGCTTCAACAATCATTATACTTCAGAATAATATTCAGAACAATATTATTGTGTAGTTGACTGTTATTGAGTGTTTATTTTCCTTTTAACCTTTCGAGGTTAACTTCTGATATTACTTTAATTTAATGGCACACCGTTATCGCAGTGGGGCGACCTAACCACAGACATTAACTTACAATATGACTACCTAGCTGATAGTGTAATACTAACGAAAATCACCATCCGAGTATTAATTTAATTTTTTTTTTGTTTGCACTCAGAGGCTTAATCTAAATAGATTACTTAAAGGAAATAAATACTTTCTGAATAATTCTCATTTCACTATATTTTATTTAAAAAAATAATACCTAGTATATTAACAAAAAAAAAAGTTCAATAAGAAGGTATTTGTGTATATCTTATTCTATCTCGTCGAATAATGTATGGAAATTGACACACGCGCATTTATTTAACAGGTGTTATGTAAATGGATATTGCGAGGAATGGCATATTATTGTTTTACTGTATTATTACAACATGTAAAACGTTACACAAATGCATATTATATTATTATAGGTACTTTACCAATGTCCAATAACAATATATTATGTATTAGTGTTGTGAGAACGCGTGTAAACTTAAAAAACTTTTCCACTACAGGTACCTACCAACCAACTTCATATTTATCGGGTAAAACGATAGAATTACAAAATGGCAGTTGTCGTATGTATTTTTCATTCGAAACTAAAACACTACCACACTATTGTTTTCGTCGTACAATATACAAGTAAGGTATACGCTAACGGGTAGGATGGTAGGTATGATAATATATAATAATATAAGGTGATACATTTGTGACACACTCTGCAGGTCATTTCTAAAACAATAGATACATTTTTTAAATATTATTTTATATAAATAAAAATCACCAAACAATAGCTGGTATTACATTATAATTCTTTTTTTTTGTTAAAATATATTACATTTTTTTTTATACTTTTCGAATGATGACATACATTTTTAATTACCTACATAATATTATTCAGAAGTGAAATATTTTTTGTCATACTTTGATACATGAAAATCAGATATTGAATGGGTAGTGTTAATTATTTTTAAGTAGGTACTTATTTAACAATTAGACGAGCGTAGTAATGGGTCAAAAGTATTGTTGTTTTGCAATGACGTTACATTTTGTAGATAATAAATAATATTTTGAAAAAAGACAATAAATACTTTTGGAAACAACGAACGTGCACCTACTACATAATTAACTGGATCGCTTTTTATAAGTGTACAAAATCATGTTGTAATGTGGCATAACGATAATAGTATTTTTATCTCACAACCTTTGTTATAGTTTCAAACTTTCAACAACAAGTTAAGACTTACGTAGGCAGATAGTGGTGATAGAAACTTGAAGTTATAGCCAATGTCCACACATGGTATCGCAGGGCCTTCACGTGCATTCAAAATCATCCGATCCGTGACAAAATGTGTATTTAATATGTTGATTGTGCGATTTGTGATACCAATAAACAAAACAAGTCTGTGCACGTACACGAAATACGACCGAGTTACATCATTATAGTTTCTCGTCTTGAAAACAAAAGCACATAAATTATTGAACATTTCGTATATTTACGAGGTTTTTCCGTATATTGTTAACTGACCTTTGGATTTGCTCTTACCCAGCAGAAACTTTTATGTACATATAATATATATATATTTTTTTTGCGTTACTCTCCCGCGGTCTCTTTTGCTCTCTATCTACCCGACTCTATTTCTCTCTCTCTCTCTCTCTCTCCCTCTATCTCTCTCCCCCTATTTTATTTTCTCCTTTTTTTCCTCCATTCAAGATTGATTTTTCAATTTCATAACAATACCGTGTTGAAAACTGATAATTTTCCTACACACCAATTTGTCATATTTACCGGATGCCGTACAGGTTTTCTGCTATTTTCTATAAATCAATGGTTTTGTCGAGACATCCGACTCTTGATTTATGTCTAAGGAAACATTATTTCCAGAATTTAAATCACATCTGTTTGCCATTTGATATTATTTCCAACGTTAAAATTTCTCAAAATAAAAATTAATTAAAAAACGATAACACATCAGCTAGGATAATTCCATTTACCTTTTACGATCTATAAAGTGCAATTAATTATTAATGCTATTGGTAGGTATAAATATGTAATTTATAATTTAAAATAATAATTCTTGGTTAGTTTATAATCAAGCTTATACAATATGTAGCTAGTTCTAAATATAGATACCTAGTTAAAAATCTATCTTTTCATGCTTAAAAATATTCAACAAATTACAAATAAACTTAATATTATATTATATTTACCATAATAATATTATATACGTAGTTTATAAACATAAATAATATATTTCACTGAATGTGGGAATATGGTTATAACATACGGTGGAATGAATATACATTTAACGGACATGGTAAAACATGATTTTAATTATGAAACGTACGCATAGTTTTATAGGTACTTATATTTTATGTAAAATTTTAGGATGTTTAAAACTAAAAATAACTCATTGGAGATATTTAAAACTGTATAATAATAAATTAAAAGATGAAAAAAAAAAAAAAAAAAAGGGTATATGGTGTATTATTTCAAGGTGAAGAGAAATGTCATTTCGTATTTTGCGTATGTTTTTCATTGTACAAAATAACAATACAATTGGTATTGTTGTTTACTTGAAAATATAAAAAACAAATAGTAAATAAAATGCTTTTTTCTTTTTTTCTAGGATCTAAAGATGCGATTCATTTTGGATACTGCAAGAACAAACTAAGAGTAAGTACATAGTATTTATTTAATTATTAGGTTATTATTCATGGCTGATATTAATTATTAATCTTTATCATGTTAAAAATTAAAATAGTTAAAATTATATGATTTGTATAACATATTATCCGTTGATGTAAATAGCCTATAGTCAGAAGAATCTTATTTTAAATTAATAACACACACAAAAATGGCAGGCAGGTAAAAATAAAAATGTAATCCTAACATCTTAAAGTAGGTACTTTTATTAAGTTCATAAAGATAATATATTACCTAGTCATATTTGTCTGTTATACAACACGTAGGTACACTTACACTTTAATAGTTTGATAAAATATTATTACACGTAGTTGAACAATATTCACATTTTTATAAACCAGAAAATAATTCTGTAATTTTCATATTGTATAATAATATATATATTTTTTAAAACTTGTTTATATCACGATGGTATGTTTAGCTAGGTAAATTACCCGATTTAAGACATTTAAATCTATAGTAGGCATTGTAATAAGGCAAAGGCTTCGTTTACTATAATAATACAATAATTGGTAGGTACCTGCCTAAATATTTCATTTATTTTTTATATATATTATGATTAGTGAATATTGTAACTAATGCATCAACTATGATCATTATTTATAAAAAATTGTTTAAATAAATTTTTTTAAAGCCCAAAATGTAAATTCTTTCAAATATTTATAAGTACATATTATAGTATGTTGTTTTGATTCTTTTTTGTGTTTTGATGCAGATATTTTAGAAAATAAAAACATTTTTACCAAAAATGAGTATTTTAGTATTTTGGAATATCACAAAAAAACGTATTCTCAAATGTTTTTTAAATATAATAGAAACGTCATTATTATTAGGAGGGGGATAAATTGTTTTTTTAGCAGAAACTTAATTGTAGGGAGTTAAAATTTTTAAATGCTTAAAATAAGAATGATAACTAGACTGTGGAAAATTTCACGTCCCACCCAATGTTGACAAAAATTTGGGACTGCAGATGACTATAATAAGTAATAGGTACCTATATAATATTCAAACGAATATTATATTATTTAAATGTTCTACGTTTACTATTATTGTAATATTTATTGCACCAGGTATAGTCTAAATTATTATTATATATCGAAATCGATTCACTACCCTCTAAAACATATTTTTTATTTTTATTTTGAGAATAACTATAGACAGTGTGTATGGATATGTGCTAGGTATAGGACTTTGATTGGTATGAAATAGGCCATTGTGTCCGAAGTAGGAAAAACCGGGTTCATTGTCTGAGTATTATGCATAGTGACTAAATCTCAATGGGCCACATCGTAGATCATGATTATTATTCGATTTATAAGAATTTTGAATATATATTTATAAAAATATGTCTAGAAATATGTCTGGAAAATATAACGAGTAGAGAAAATTAAAAATCTGTATTTTTTTTTCATCAATATTGGTTATAATATCTTTAATGATTTACGATGTTACATTTTTTTTTCTACTATGTAAAAAATAAAAGCAAAATTTTATTCTTACCACTTATTGTACGCATATCACTGATCGAGCTATTCGATTTTTAAAAAAAGTTCCTTATCGTTATTTTCAGTCGACTTCTTAACTAAATTGTTTTATTCGTCACTGATTTCAATCAATATTTTATATTAAGTAGGTACCTCTACCTTTTTATGGAAGTATTATCAAATGTATCATAATTCTTTAGAATTCCTTAGAAAGGTATTTAGATGGTATTTATAGTGTTAATCATCATAATTCAAAATTACACCGATACACTTCAGTGTATTCGGATAACAATTTGCACAAATATTAACTCCGAGATGAACGCAATAAACCTTTTAATAGAATAACTTTATATAAAATAAAAGTGTATTCAATATAATAGTACTATACTATGAATACAAATCACGCGTTGGATTTTTGATCAAGTACATTTTACCTGGTCGTTGTGAACCATGTCTCATTTAATGAGTATTCAATTTCATTGATATTATATTATTCTTTAACTAGGTACCTACATGAATTATAGTTTTTGTAAAATATAAAATTAAAAAACAGTTTATTTATTTACATAAACATAGGTGCTAAATGTTTTCTTACATTATATTATTGTAAAAAAAACAAACATTACAATATTTTTATTGCACAATGACGAATAGCTTAAAATCTGAAAAAAAACAAGTAGGTAATTAAGTATCGCTTTGGTAGTATAGAGTAATATTAGGTACATTCAAGTACTGTTTTATTTTTTCAATCTTATTTCATACATTTTTGATACATCGTAAATGCCAATGTTTTAAAACGTTACAAATTTTAAAAATGCTATAAAGAATTCGGACCATTGATACCTGAAAACTGTGAAGCTGATTACAATTAAAAGGAACTATTTTCATACGATCCAAACAAAATTTTATTGGATTTTCACAGACTAAAATAAGTTATTTTACCTGCAATTCCGACAAAACTGAATATTTAAAATTAAAATTTACTTTATTTGATTGAATATTATATATTAAAAATATAAAATTTCCAGATAGATTTAAAATTACAGGGGCTTTTATTGGCAAATCAAATAAATCAGTTGGCCTATAAGCAGGTACAAATATTAAGATAATTCTATGATTTTTTTTTTTTTTTTGTAAATTATTGGTAAATAATTAAACTGAAAAGCAGGGCTTGAAACCGATTGAAAAAATTTCGGTTTCGGTTTCGATTTTGTATACCAGATTTAATTTTTTCGATTTCGGTTTCAATTTTTCAATATCGGTATTAGGAAATTTCGGTTTCGGTTTTGATTTTGTATACCGGTTTTGAAATTTTACGATTTCGGTTTCAACTTAACAATACCGGTATTAAGAAATTGCAGTTTCGGTTTCGGTTTTGAATACCTGTTTCTAAATGTTTCGGTTTCAACTTAGCAATACCGGTATTAAGAAATTTCGGTTTTGGTTTCGGTTTTGTATACCAGTTTCTAAAGTATTTTCAGGGGGCTATGTCGTCTATACAATTATCATTCTTTGTTCCGTATTGTCAATTGTCATATATAGTATTTGCTAGTAAATTTAATTTATTTCATTACTATTTATGAAGTAACTAATAATTTTGCGAATAATGAAATGTTTATCAACAAAATTAATTATGATCTCAATTTTATTATGATTATTAATTATGCGTATTAATGGAATTTAAGTATTTAAAAACACGTCAGTTAAAAAAAAAATAACGGTTTCCAATTTTTTACGGTTTCGATTTTGAATTTAATACCGGTATCCAATTTTTTTCGGTTTCGTTTTTGATTACGGTTTCGGTTTCGGTTTTAAAACGGTTTATAACGGTTTCTGAAATCTGTTTTGAAAACGGTTTCAAGCCCTGCTGAAAAGACAAACTCATATTTATCATGTAATTCTAGAATGTTTTATAATATATTAATACTACTGGTAGCTTCTAAAAATAAATAAAAGGTTATCAGACATTTATATCATTCTATTTAACTCCAAAAACTAAAATTCTATTTGGGTGTTTCATCAAATTTCAAACTTGGTAAAAACTTAAAAATGTAGTATAATTATTCAATTCAACTATTTTCTACGATTATTGATTTTACAATTCTCCATAATAGTAAAGAATATGGTACATCATAATAACATTGAAGTTATGGGTAAATAATAATTCAAATATATTTTGGAGTAAGTTCTATAATAACAATTAAGTGTATATATTTTAAATTAATTAATTTAAGAATTCAAATCGTATAAATTTATAATTTTCTAAACCTAGCCATTTCACCGATCATTATGGAGAGTTAAGTGTTTCTTTTAGTACAAATAATAATAAACATACAAGTTTCGTAAAATCTTGGAACCCATGTCCATATAATAAGCTTGTATACTTGAACAGTAGTACAATAAAAACAAATGTTTATTTTAAACTTATTATGTCGAACTTTTTCTAAACTTTTTTTGTTCGTTCTTTTGAAAAACAGCTTTCGTCTGTAATCTATTTCATCTATCCAACACTTTCGTGATCATTAAAATCAAAGTTTGCTACAAGTTATGCAGGTACAATTAATTTAACAATACAATTGTACTTTGATATAATGGTATTATTATACTCGTACATGGCATTATACATATAAGCATTTGATAAATATAATATTTATATTAAAAATTATAGATATACAACGTGCCTGGAACTCTGAATACCCGAATATTGATACAACTATATTATTATGTTGATTGATAACCATATTATATGAGTTAAAAATTTAATTATTTAGTATGAGTTGGTATCGTAATAAATTCTACAATTATCTATTTATTTTTATTGTTAGTAGGTACCTACCTTTCAATAATTTTGTTGCATATTGTTATATGTATGTAATATGTATGTATAATAGTTATTTACTCATAACTTTTGTATCTGGGCTTGGCAGAGTGGTACACGTGTACAACTCTAAAGACATTAATGTATGGACTACTCGTCCCCCAAAAAGTTTAGAAAAAAACAGACTAATACCTGTCTATGTGATATTACCTAAATATGTAGATATGCAATCTTTTTCCAAAAATGTTGTTAAACTTCTCCTCTCTCTCCCTCACTTCCTCCCACCAACCCCCTATATCTCTATCAATATATTAATGGGGGTATATTATAATATTATTATAATGTATTAATTTATTTTCATAAATCATCTATATTTTATAGATGACTCAGTGGTTGTATAGTTTTTTTTTTTATAATCTTACTCTCTGTATCAGATCATTTTTTTAACTTTAAAAGTCTATGGTACAACCATATTATGATATAATGGTTGGGGGTAAAAGGTAGGTTAGGTTATTCAACTTCATCATTTCAAGTTTAAATTATATAGAAAATAATAAACTTTGTATTTTTAATAGGTACCAACTACCAATGCATTGTTTAGTTGATATTTAAAAATAATCAATGTTATTCAATAAAAAAACATAAAATTATTGTTAAGACAATAAAAAAACAAACATTTTAAACCTTACAAAAGATATACAATTTTATTGAACCTCAAGATCGCGGTACATTTGATTGACCTACTTGGGGAAAGTTTTATGTAGCCCATTCATAGGTATTATGATGATAAAAACACTTAAACAGTCTTTATTAATCATGATGTAGTGGGTTTTTTTTTATAAGCGATCATCAAAAATGTTTTAGTTTTGAAAATTATTAATATCTTTATCTTATGTTGATTTTTTTATCATGGTCTTTAGTTTCTTAAAAGTTTTCTCTGAGTATATTTAATAGCTTAAATATTTTGTTTAATAATAATAATATATACTCAGACAAACACACATTTTATACTTGTACCTACGCATCGTTCTTATACGGAATTGTTGCATAATATACACGACAATAATAATCAACTGTTTTCAATCATACCGCGTCATCGTTTTAATATCAAATTAGTTGTTAAACATATATCTATGCATTTATGTTTGCACAAGACTCATTGATGATTTTATCTGATACATGGTGTGACGCATAATTTCCATTTCGCTGGCGGCAGGAATATTTTGTTGGTATATATTAAAAAATATATTATATCAACATTTCAAATCATAGCAAATATTATACAGGTAGGTCATATACATCATATAGAAATCTAATTAAGTTTTTTCCAAACAACTTAATAAATACATTATACATAATATGGCTTGTAATGTATAATTAAATACTCTACGAGGGTATATACAAAAAACAATTCAAGCACAATGCTGCGCATTTGAAATACGGTAGCTTTTAAAAATTAAATTTATGTTTCACAATTATATAATTTTTAATACAAATGTATGAATAATATATAATATTAATTTAAACAATATTTTTTCTTAGAACTTTAAATACAAATATTCTCATCCTAAAAGTTTAAAAAACTGTATTTTTTGTCTGTTTTAACATCGTTTTATAATCAAATATAAATTAAATCTGTCTGTTCAACATTTTTTTTTAATCCGATAAACAATCTGTACAAAATATATTATGTTGTGCCATAACTAATAAGTACCTACAGGCTACAAGTGATACTATATCAAATATATATAAAATCGATTTGGTAATGTAATACTGTTACACATAGGAAGAGCAACTAATAGATTCACTCCACCCAATAAATATTTTAATTGACTAGGAAGAAAATATTTTGAAAGGTACCTCCCATTGTCATTTTAGACGCCCTGCAATAGATGCTTTAGTAATGTGTCTAAAAGGAAGAGCTAAAACTAATGGGTTTGTCGCAGGGAAGCTTTTGTGTGGTATTTACTTATGCAGTTAAGAAATTATGCATGTTTATGATTTCCTTTAACAGTTTTCATTTTAAAATTGTTAATTACATCGCATGCGTTAAGCGTTCCCATGTTCAGAAAGATTTCTAGATGGTCATTGAGTACTAGACGTCTTAACACAACTCCCATGACTCAATGTGATCACTATATTATGTTATATCTCAGAGATTGAATTTTGGACATATAGGAATTAGATTGTATATAATTTCGTTGGTAATTGGAGATGTGAAACGGAGATTCAAATACTGCTCTTGGACATTTTTAGCAGTACACCCAATACTTGAACACCTACCATAAGATTAAAAATAACTTCTAATTTGTATAGTATATTTATTTTATCCTATTCGTGTTGAGTTTTGAATCTTTTTAGAATTGGTTTGATTAGGTTTGTATCTATATGCATTATAGTTTTACATTTGGATTTGGGATTAGAAATCCCATGAAATAATTGCATTACATTTGTATTTATTTTGGGCACATCTGATTTTAAATAAAAAAAGTGATTCTTAAGAAACATAGTCTAGAAGCTTATAAATTCAACCATTTTTTCAAAATTAAAATCTGTCAAACCAAATTCTTCCAATTTTGTCTAGCTTATTGGTCTAAAAGTTACTTTTTTTCATTGACTGGAGCCCTCTCCCGCCCCCTTAAGGTTTATTTTATGATACGAAATTTAAATATATTTAAAAACACAATAACAAACAAAATTAATGTTTAGATTGGTCAAATCTACATTAGTTTTGACTTTATAAATAATAATTTTATGAGAAATTGAATGCTTGAGAAATTCAAGAAATATATTAGGCGGTATGGAAGCTATTTTTATGATGGATTAATTAATTTAAAATATTTGAAAGATGATATTATTATTATGCAATCAAATTAAAATTACTTTATAGCTAGTATAAATATTATATTATTAGCATAGATATTATGCATTTACTTATTACATTATTATTTATAACAGCCAACTAAAGTTTAAACGTCAAAGAGTTCTATAAATAAAAAGAGTTTAGATAGGCATTTGAATAAAATAAACTTTTTACTATATCCATAGATAATATAGAGTGGGTAAGCCACCTTGATCTCCTTTCTGTTCATGAGTGATCACCCACAGGATAATATATTTTTTATTTCACAAAAAAAAAAAGCCATTGTTTATTATTGATAATGGTTATTGCCTATTGGGAATGGTTACTTCGGTTAACAGTGGTATTGATGAGGCATTTACTAAAACTTTGTGAACGCTACCCCCATTGATATTTATTATATTATAGAAGGTATCCATTTTATATATAATATTGCTCCATTGTCTATGACTAGAAGCTGATAATATAATATGAATTACTTCATAACTTAAAGTAAACATAAATATTTTTTTTATATTTCCATAACAATATTATGATAGGTATCGTTCAATGTTTTCATAAATTAATTAATATAGAATATTATTCAGTAATAATATGTAGGTATACCGAATAATTGAAAATAAAAACTTAAATAAATATTTCGTTTTCATTAATTCGATACTCTACTCGAATCTATCGTTAATCAATCATTTTGATAATAAATTATTTAACAACAATTATTTAAACATCTAACCACCAAATAATATAGGTACCTGCCCTATAATATTTTACAGTCTAATAATAACTTAAAATATTTATATTTGTTGTACAGACATTAATGGTTTGATGAAATAAAATAATCTACCTCTACTGAGGGCGGAGTCGTCAAGCTGACTAAGGCGTCGGTTGCGACGCGCACCGTCGTCGGTTCGAACCTCGGTCTCGGATGGCACTTCTCTTCAGGCAGTCAAAGTGTCTGGAGAGAGAGGCCACCATCCCCCACTCGGGCATGGCAGATACCGGCCTACAGGTGTCCACTTGAAAATTCTGCCGAACTAAAACACACGTGTTTACAAAAACCCACGGTACCCTTCCCCAAAGTAAAAAACCACCCGATGACCTAAGCTGCCGCGGGCTAATTAATAAAAAAAAATCTACATTATGATTTATGTTACATGTATAATATTATGCCACCCCTTAAATCACACTTAGAAAGGCTCCGTGCAACAACGAGACAAGTCCATTTTTATGAAAAATGAGTTTTTCGTGGAATATTATTCATGGAAGAAATATCTATATTTTGTTAGAACAATCAGACAAATTGCTTTATTATTTCCAAAGATATCTCAAAAAGCATTATTTCCCGCCCATTAAGGTGAATGAGACAAATAATTTTGTTTTGCTTCTCCTGAATAATTGATAAAAGTGGACTTGTCTCGTTGTTGCACGGAGCCTTTTCCTTCTGGTCATTATAGGTACAGGCAAGCTTATGAAATATATCCTATAGGCTAAAATTAAGTATTAAATATTTCAAATCGTGGTTAGAAAGACTAAAATTATAGCTTTACATGCGGAGGTGCGTTTATAGTGCTTAGGATTTGTCAAAGGAGCACTAGTAATGAGGCTCATAGTTTTTCGTATAAAATAAATTGAATAACGTTGTAGTATACCTACGTGAAATTCTATACCGTGTAGGTACTTTCATATTATAATATCAACCATTTTTACTTGATTCAACTATTATGAAATTATAAAATAAAACAATTTTTTTTAAAATTGACAGTCGGTAATAATAATATTATATATATTTAGCACTTTGTCTTTCAGTATAAGTAATAACTTTCTCACGTTTATTAGCCCTAAATTGTATTCTATGTAACTGACTATTGTAAGCTTTTTTTACCATATCAGTAGTTATAATATAGTATGTAAAATTGCCGTTTGGTGTTAATAAAACAAAACGGTATATTAACTTATTGTATAATTATGTGTACCGGATACCTAAAGGAAATTGCTGGGAAGTGGGTCGCCTAAGCAGTATTAGTGAACCTCCGCATCACAAATTGATTTCTGTTCCATATATAGTAGAAGAAAAACTCGGTTCGATCAAAAATATCAGAGCTCCCTCTCTAACACTAGGTGTTAAATTAATTTAAACGTTTAGTCTTTATCACCCCCCACGCTATCAAAAAACAAAAAATAAAAATAAAAAATAGGTATTGTTATACAAAATAATAATGTAATGAATCACCGCGATTATAAAGCTGCCAGTCGGTCTTATGCGCACTGTCCAGCGACGTTTGCGGTTATGCAGGTCGTGGATACAGACGGTCGGAAATTCGTTTTTGCATATTTCATGTCCGTTCCGATTCCCCCGGCAGAGTAATCCGAATTTAATATTTTATCCCTCGTCCCGGCCGCGCCACCGTCACCGCTGTCCACACACACCGACCATATAGGTAGCTAATATACCGTTGTTCCGCGAGCGCTGATAAAACACATTCTCTCTCTCTATCTTCGAACCCACCACTCCCCGGTAGCTGCGGTACATCGGCCAATTCATATATATATATATTACACGAGTATATAGATACACACGTTCCTCGTACGCGCATCAATTATTCACGTAAACCTCGAATTTTCACTATTAATATTCGCGACCTCTGATTCTCGACAACCGCAGCTATATACACATACATATTATGTTGCATCTCTCTGCCCCTCCCTCTCTCTCGACCAATACCCCCCCCCCACCTTCATATAAATCCCAGTCGAGAGTCGCATTATACCTAACTATATAAAACGTGTACGGTCGCCGCTCGGAACGCTACGGTCGCGTCGCTCCAAACACCTGTACATCAGACCACGATAGCGAGATGTAAAAGACCGCACTGCGCAGTGGGTATATTACATGTAATATTATTATTATTATTATTATTATTATTATTATATCCATACGTTTTTTACCTAGGTGTTATAATATTATATAATATGTTATTTCGGCCATCGAAATATTATATGATATGAGATGCGATCGCGTTTTTCAAAACGATAATATTATTGTGTTCTCTTTAAAAGTAGGTAGATACTATACGAGACGAATAGAGGTACCTAAATTATTTTTTTGAAAATAGCAATACATTTTTCATATTTTATGAATTTCTGTATAATATTATAATATTATTATATTTACTATATTTTTATTTTTTTTTACATTTTTAGCTAATAACAAAGTAGATTAATACTGATATTAATTTAAATTAAATAATATAATAATATGGACTTTGTTTGCCAGATTAGATACACGTATGGGGAAAATGTCACGTATAAGTAATATGTTAAAGTACGTAAAGAAAAAGAAACTTTATCGGAGGTATTGATTTAAATCCAACACAAAACGCGGATAACGTTAAATGTGAATCGTGTGTAGTGAGACGGAGACAATCATAATATTACATGTCCACAGGCTAGAAATGTCGTTTTCGCACTTCGCAGAAATGTGATTACATATAGGCGTAATACTATTGCCATATAATATTAGAAAATGAGGTGGATATTGAATATTGCTGTAGTATTCACTACGATATTTAATTCGTATTCAGATTCCATTTTTTTACATACAAAACGAAGTTTAATAATAATTGTATTCAAATTAAGTATAAGTATATTTCTTTTATTATACCTATATATAGACACCTGTAATACTCAACGTATTTTATTGTAGGCGTAGAAGGTAGGTTTGGGCTTAACTCTTAAGACTGTACCATAGGTATAATATTATGATGTTAGAGTAAGCAAATTCTCACCTCGACCATTTTTCATTCCGATGTTTACTTATTTACAACCACAAATTTACTACTTAATCACTATTCCAACCGATTCTAGGAAATCGTTAGAATTTGAGAATCCTCAGCTTCATCTAGTGGACTTTCACGTTTGAAGGATATAAATTAATTTTAAATCAAATTCGATTCCAATAAATTGTTGAGCCAACGACCTAAAGCTATCATGATGCATGGTACTACATTTTTTTCCAACCACTTAATGTTCTGAAAACGATGGGATTACACGGCAAGAGAAATATAATGCACAGCTGACTTATTATTTCCAAAACGAGCTATAGGGGTTAGGTTAGGTTAGGTTAATTAGGTAACAAGACTAATCTACTAATTTTCATAAATATTGATTTGACTATTTTTTACGATAAATATATCTAAACACTAATTTCAGCAGGAGATGTGTAGTTAAAAATTATATTGAATACGTGTTAGTGTAACTAAAACTATTTGAAAAACAATCAACAAGTGTTTCTATAAAATAAATGTTAAATAATATCAATTCTCATCATTGGAATGTAACATTTGAATTTGTATTGAAATCAAGGAGGAATGAACAAACTATAGTTGATAACAGCGTAACATTAAAACGTACATACAATTATATAAGTACATATATAGTGGTTGTCCTGACAAGCGACGGTGACAAATGAATAGTGACAATTTTGGAATTATTATTGTTGTTATAATTCTGTAACTGTTATTATTTGATGTGATGGAAGATGTGATTTGATAAGACTCCTGTTTTTAAACATATTTGAAACTGTATCACATTTAACTGTTCATTTTTTTGTTTTTAAACTACTTTTGCTCATTTGTATTTTATAATCAAATTAA
>NC_042494.1:20409772-20420867 GCF_005508785.2 Acyrthosiphon pisum | reverse complement strand
AAAACAAAAAATGAACAATTAAATGTGATACAGTTTCAAATATGTTTTGCGTAGATAGGTATATTAAACGTGAAACTTATTGTTTTGATTAATTAGGTATAATATAATCCTTTAGCCTTAAACTACATCAATATGTTGCTTACTTAAATTCGTTATTTCTTCGTAGACCATTTGTAATTCTAACAAACATTAATTCCAATGATTAGGGGAACCGAATTAAGGATTTGTCTTAATTAGTATCCGAAACGTAACGCGAGTAAAGTTACTTAATTATTTGTAAAACTTTAATACGATTAAAAGCCCAAAATGTACTAATTCACTAGACTTAATGTTGTTTAATTTTAACTTCGTAGTTGCTCAATTAGTATAAGAATGTAAAGTACAATAATGTTGTTTTTAATAAAACAATTATTGTATATTTAAGTAGGTACCTACAACTTTTCGAGCAGGTTTGAATATCAATAAACTGAAGTTACAGTGAATATTATCGGAGACCTAAAACAAATTATTGAGACCAAACTTTTACATGATCTATGATTGAACGTCAATATTGTTATTAAAGACAACACTGGTTCGGAGTATTTTTTAAAGCTGCATACGAGTTGGGTCCCAAAATTAAATTTTTACACTAGTTGGTTCCGAACTATGTTAGTTAGGTACCTACTGATACAATACTACGCTATAGTTGGGTCCTAGATTGTTGATGCGTATGCGTCATTTCGACGTGGTTACTTCGACATACGTGAAATATTATTTATATCACGTTTGCTATTAACATCTAACGATGATACGAACATAAACATGCCATAAACATAAATGTGATGAAATCGAAATTTTCCAACGTTACACGTTACTGTTATTATATCTGCTCTAAAAAATGATTCAAATTCACAAGTGTCTAAATATTATTGCATCTTATATTGAGTTGCGTCGTATCGACCATTTCCAAATGACGAGAAATCGTGTAGAACTTAACTATTATAATCGTTCGGGGGTCAATTAGTGTGAGTGGTGTGGGTGAATTCATTCCCGAAACTTAATTATTAATTGATTCCAGTTGAGTTGATTTGGGAGACGTATGAATTGATTTCCAACACACATAACATGTGGTTAATTCATGAACTTCAGTCTATTAACTTTACCGCCAGGACTACGAGGAGGTTGGCTCCCAGAATTTTTTTTTAGTTAGGTTTTACATTTGGACAATAATTGTTATAAGTATTTCAATTTATTATGATATCATGAATATTCAAAGTAGATTGAACTATTTTGATTTAGTTATTAAATGTCGTCATATAGTTGTCTTTTTTTCGTATACTAGTCGTGGGTAGGTAAATGTTTGAAAGACAATGCTTAAAAAAATTGGTATCTACCAATGAGGTTTTTTTATAGCTGTGTTGTAGTTCTATATCATTTCCCTCATAAATACTTAGGATGTGGCCCTAGTCCTAGTGTAAAGGATATGATCTATTATTATCATTTATCACTACCTATGTTATTTATTATTGTTAAATTAAGTAAGACCTAAACTAGAATATATAGTATTCCACTCACACGCTATTAGAGAAAATGTGGTATATAATAATACATTATATTATAAACAACTTTATTAAATAATAAAATATTATAAAGCGGACTACTCATCACGTGAGTTACCAATTAGACACAGTTACTATTCAGTAAAATGTATATATATACATAGTTATTTGTAGGATAATAAATTGTGACAAATTAACCATAAATAATAATAATAACAGAATAGTAGAACATAAAACATATTCCATTTTTAATTGGATGATAATTAATATTCTGCTTGAAAACCAAACCTATATAATACCTATTAAAAATTAATTAAAATATTACATTTTCTGTAGAACTATTTAGGTAGATAGTAGGTACTTACCTATAAAATGGATACGATTTTTTGAAGCTAAACATCTTATATAAAAATTACTTTTATTATTTTATAATTTAACAAATATATTATTATATTTACACATAAAACGTCTATTATAATAGAGCAGTAAGATATTAAGCCGACGAGATTATAGTATTCACTACTCATGACAATACGAGTGGAAAAACTGTCTGCGAACAATGATAATAATATGGCATATCTGCAGACTAGATGGCAAGTATACGTCTCTTTGACGAATTAAAATTATTTATTTATTCGTCCTTTTTGAATGGCTGCGTTCTGTGTTGAATAATTGAAATGTTATCAAACGAAAACGTAACTGTTTTGACGGATGGTAGAGATATAGCAATGGCATAAAATATCATAGGTATGAAAATCCATAAAATCCTCAACATAATTCCTCAGATATCATAATATTTACGTTACCGTAATATTTATGTAATAAATATTTAAAATCATCCAACTGTTTATAGTAACGTGCTAACAACAATATTACTTGAATTATTCGTATTTCATTCAATTTTCGGTGTAGCAATTAAGTAGTAGATACAGGTTAGGTACCTACAATATATATATTTTCGAATATAAGTAAAACATTATGTAAAATACGTGGTAGGTACAGATTAAAGAATTTTTTATTGTAAAAATGATATTTTGTATAATAAATCGGGAATAATTCATGAAACATTTTCCAAGTTGATAACAATTTATTTTAAATATAATACGTAAAACGTAGTCGATACCTATTGCATAAATCGAGTATCCTAAAGTAGGATACTTTTCCTATTTACGTATGTTGGTAAGAACATTTTGAGTCTTCTCATTGTTCAGAGAATACGAATACCACAAAATACCTATAATAGAATACTTATAAATATTAAAAAGAAATACGATACTAGAAATTTGTGTTGTTTGTTTTAAACCCAAAACAATTATAATAAAATATTATGTATTGGGTATTATACACGAATTGAAAAAATAAAATTAGTAGGTTCCCGTCCTATTACCTATCTTATAAAATTGAAGACAAACATAAAACTATTATTACCTACTCTAGGTAAGTTTTATACAATATAAAAATATTTTACAAAAGTAAACAATAAATGTTGGTTTCATTACAATATTGAATAAATAACAATTAATTACACCACATTGTCTGTGTGTACAGAAATAATTTATACTTAATAGAGTGGAGGAGAGTGTTGTATAGTTAGGCACTACACAAACAATTTAGTTTTCTAGACACAAAATACTAGGTATCTATTTTTCGACACCGAGATATTCATTTTATTTTACTGCTAAGTTCCCTCGGCAAATCCAGTATTCTAAAGTACTTTGCCGTTTATACACGTATAATGGTAAGAACAATTTGAGTGCTCTCATTATTCAAAGAATACAAATACCTCGACGTTATTTCACAGGAGGATACGTCAAGGTAATTATTTTCAGCGAAGCCTACATCAATTATGAACATGTGAATACACGATGATTTTCAATTATATAACACCGAAATGTTTACTTACTTCAATTCTTGTTTTAATGGTTTATACCCACGTGCCGGGTAATAATGGTTAAGTGTCGGGTAATGTATCAACAGATTAGCCAATAAGCAATTGCCATGCACTTTGGTTAATATCAGTGTTACAATATAGTAACACAATATTTTAATATCAACCGGCAAGCGTTAACACTTAACATTAACCAGCTGCAGTGGAGGTATCGCGGCTGATGTTTAAGTATCCGTACATTTATGTTACTCAATTGCAGGTATCGTGTGTGCCATTAACATTGTAAAGTTACAATATGAGTATTAAATAATCGAATTACATCAGTACGAATGCGTAAAGCCATCAAATAACATCGGATTTTAACCTAACCCGAAATATTTTTCTTCCCACGAACATCGGAGACAGTGTGAGAGTGACTCTATATTATAGTAGATGATCTACCTGTTGTTGACCGAATTTGATTCGATAAATATAATATTTGTAATTTGCTGTTGTGTCAATAATTATTAGGGATGAACAATTCTATAAGCGTTGTTAAATATGGTACTGTGCCACAATTAGGTATATTGGTATAGTTGGTATCTACCAGTAAGTGGACAGAATACAGAAATCAATTTGGTGCTGACATCCGTTATTTTTAATATACCTTAATGATAGGAGTCACACGTTTCAAAATCATTGAGATAAATTGTGAGTAAGATATGTTAAGGTTATAAAATGTGTTCTGTATATTTGAAATTGTATAGGGGAAGGCGGGGCAGAACCGTACTATTAACTTCTAGGCATCGTAGAACTTACAAAATTTGAAAAATTTGAAATTGGATTGCGTAAATATATTACAAATATTGTCATCTTCAATAACATTGAAGAATTTAAAAAAAATCTTAACTCGAACTCAAAAAAAATCCAAATTTTGAAAGTACCTAAAAATACGATTTTGCCCCATAGGTGGGGTAAAACCGTATTAGTCTTGGAGAAAAACCGTATGGATGGTTTTATAATCTAAAATAGTATAAATATAATAGGCACACTTTGCAATACATTTTAATATCCCCCCTACCCAATAAAAAATCCTGAGTAAAGTGTTTTGCATTTTTGTATTAGAACAAAATAAAATAATAACTCATCAATAAACATATTAATTTCACTTTATTATGAACAAAATGTGTTATGGTAGTTCTTTACAACCTGTAACCTTACATAACAAACTTTAACAATAAGATTTTAACCATACATGTTTAAATATTCATATAAGTAACAAAATAATGAAAATAAAATAAACTTTGAACTTAATAATCAAAAAATACTTAATACCTATGTTATAAAATAAGATAAATAGGTAGGTCCCTTATATTTAATAAATATTATATTAGGTGAAGGTAGGTTATTGTTGGCTCAGTCCAAGGCATTCAGGTATTAATTTTGAATAATAACTATAAAAAAAAAAAAATAAAACTATGTATTTTAATAAATAAAAGAAAAAATATTAACAATAAAAATCAATACCTAATTTGTTGGTTATTTTTTAAATGAAAATTCTCAATTGTAGATTATATAACTCATTAGAAAAATAGAAAACATGTACTAATCTTTTGAATCACTGTTGTCAAATTCTAATGTACCATCTTTAATTTTTTTGACTCTATCTTGTAGTGGTTGAATGGGGCACATTGTAATTGGCTGATGCTTTGGTGTAACTATTTTTATTATCAATTACTGACTTAATGGCTAATAACATTGAACTCTCATCCCAAGATTGACGATTGGTTTTGCGCACATAGTTACGAACCATCTTTAATAAAAACTAAAAAGTTATCAAGTAAATTAAAACACGTAGTAATAATATAGCGACATATAAAACGCTGGGGCTATTCCATATAGCATACGCTTTTGCCCCAACGGTTTTGACCCACAATAGGTGACTTCAAATTAACAGCAATTAACTAAAAAGTATAAGCAACATTCCTCAAAATTATATCATTAAATAATCTGTATTTACTTTTCCGTAATTTGATGCAGTTTTTTTTCACATCAAACAAATATAAGTAGAAAAGTTTTGAATAACAATATATGAAAAAAAAATAGTGATTATACATATTTTGTGATAACATGAATTTGAGCGGGAATATATTACAAATGAGGTAAATAGTTATCGATAACAATAACAATAACGGTCATGGACAAATAAACATCAATAATTTTTTTTGTATCTTGACTCATTGTTCAAAAAACCTTATCATACGGTTATGCCCCTCGTACGGACTTACCCCGCCTTCCTACTTTCTTTCAGTATTTTTCAATGTATGAATGAAAACCTTATTTTTAGTAAAAAATCTCAAAAATGTATTACAAGGTTCCTCGTAAGTTATTAATTTTGTAATAAAAAAAAGAAAAAGAAAATAAGAGTGTAATAACATAAATATTTATTATGAGCGTGAAAAATTTGAATTTTGATAACCTGGAAAATAATGATTTTAGTTTTTTTTATATAATTTAAAAAATATTGAAAAATATTTGTGGGTACCTACTTTAAACATTTATGTATACTATACCTATTATATTTCATTATATGCAATTACATTTTCAATTTATTCAGATTAATTTTAAACACTATTAGGTACATACGTATTGTGCTGCATGACCATATTACACTATTTCTAAAAGTAAACGAAATTACTATAATATAGCAATATACAACATGATAATATGAGTATATAATATAATAAAATAAACTTGATAATATATAGGCACGTATTTAGACGTTTTAGTCCAAAATTGTCAAAATTATTTATTTTATATTATGCAATGAATTTTGAACTCAAATAGATGGTATCGATTCTGTTTTTTTTTTCAATTTTACGAAATTTTAGTCACTACCTTATAATTATAATACTTTTCCACTAACCTATAGTTCGATACATATTTAGAAGGGGGGGGGGGGTTATTAGGTGTATTATATCAATAAAAATGACTTCACAGAAAAAACTATCACGTCCTGTAAAATAGTCAGATTTTGTAAATTTATTTTTTATTTAAAAGAAGAGAACATTTTTCAGGTTGGATCAAAAACAAATTTTTAGTTTACTCTAAATAGGTAATGGTAGAAAAATACGTTTGAAAAAGAACAAATAGTGTGCATTATTCAAGTGCATATTTTAGCTTCTATAATTACAAGAACGAAAAATCGGGCTTTGATCCGATCTGAAAATTGTTCTCTTCTTTCAAATAAAAAATTATTTAACGAAATCCGACTATTCTACAGTGCTTGAGAGTTTTTCCTGTAAGACATGTTTTCGTTCAAAAAAACGCACCAGCTCGACAACCTTAACCCATTATTCATTAAGGTGATCTAATTAATGACGGTATAGGTACACTGAACACCTTTATTGTACTGCAGATATAATATATATATATACTTCGCTTTTCGATTTTCAAATTAAATAAAATCAATTGATTATCGGAAACAGTGTTTCCAAACCTGGGGGTTGTGTACATATTGCTGGGGAGGCGCAAGCAGCTATCATAAAGTAAAATTTTTATGTATTTAATTAATTTTATTTTACAATGCTTGAAAAAAAATAGAAATTAATAACAACCGGTTATCGGATTTTGATGACTTTCGCCGCTAAACACTCATTCTTCGCCGGGGTACTTAAACGTTTTATGCCACGACAACGTCCGTAAATAATTATTTTGTCAATTTATGGGAAGGGCGTGCATGAGATTGTTGAAAATCTACTAAGGAGCGGGGAATAGAAGAGATTTGGGAACCACTGGTCTAAAATATGTTAAAAATTAGAAACAGTCAGGATTACTTATAAATTATAATAAAGTCAAAATTATTGGATACTTCTAGTACACAGAGTGTAACAGAAACACCTGAAAAAAAAATGATGCTACATAAACGTATGATAAAAGTTATGAAAATTATAATATGGTTATTATTTATTAGTTAATAAATAATTTAAGAAATATATTCATGTCTAGCTGAAAAAAGTCATTACGTTCTAAATTAATTTACTAAAAAAATATTGATAATTAAAAAATTCTAAAAAATAAACTACTTTACTTAGATAAATGTTTTTACCATCAAAATTGTTAATCTGATTTACAAATTTACTATTTTGTATTTTCGAAAAAAATTTTAATTAATTTTTATTTGTATATACGTGTAGCAAAATTGACTATACATTTAATATGTTAAAAAAAAAAAATAATATATTGAATAGAACAAAACTAATTTCATCTGTCAGGTCTTCCTGTTACACCCTGTATTTTATTTTTCCAAGTGTAACGGTTTTACAATGTTTAATTTTGTTTTTGTTTATTAACGAAAGTGGAACTGCTCTAAAAGTTTTGTTAATCTTTGCTTGGAATCGTTTCTTGTCAGTGATTTATTCATTGCAGCTTTCAAGTTTATATTGATACGCTAAGGTGATACGCTAAGGTAAGTTTTCAATATTTTATATTAATAGGAATCCCTGACCAGAAATTTATAATGCTTCTCACATTTACTTTATTTTTTAACAATATTTTTATAGTGGATTCAATGGTTCGTTGTTCAGAGGAAAACGCGTGTTATATTCACCAAGAAAAAAGTGGTATTCTGCTGTCACTTGAGTTTAAAAAAATTCTAGATTTATATTCTTAAATCAAATTCTTGTGAATCAACTACATATTATGGTTTTTTGTGAATTCCATACCTGGTAATAATCCCGACAAATTAATGTGCAAATCCTGGGGCACAAGGTTTTGAAAATTAATTTTAATATTTATAAATTTTACAATATTTCCAAAAATATATATTTTATTACTATAATTATAAACGAACGGAATGTATCAAAAGTATATTTGTTCATAATGTATACCACATTCACCAATACAATATTATTTTATCTGTAATTATAATATCATATCTAATTTGTTTATAATAATTGGTACGTAGGTCGTATAGGTATGCGTGTATGTAGGTGCAAATTGTTTTGTTTTTCTTACCAAGTAGGTTTTAGCTATATCACAGAACAATATAGATGCGAAACTCGATCAGCTGATCGGGTTTCTGTATCCCTACGGTATGAAGTATATTGGACTCTAAAAGTTGTCCGTAATATCCGTAATCTGATAGAATGTTGGCAATGTATCCCTCTTTGTTACAATCCATTGACCACGGATGACGACCGTTTTAATTTATTCAAAGTTTTTTATGCATTGTGTTGTCAGTTTCAGTATAATTCTTTACATTTTGCTATGAAATATGAATTAAATATTATAATATTGTTATTTGACATTTTTAAAATAATTTATAATGTTGATATGAAATTTATAATTGATAACGTACCCCCCCCCCCCCGTCTTCAAGACCACAGTCACCCGATTTGGCCTTAACATACATGTGTCTGCAGTGTCTATGCCCTGATTATATCGATATTGTTTCAGCTATGGTCATATGCAGTAGTTACTATTATTAGAATATTACAAATTTCAATATGCTAATGGAGGAAAATTCAAATTGACTGCCACAATATTATAAAAAATTTCAATTACCGTTATAATATTATAGTCTTTATTAAAACTTTACAAATATTTGTTTATGCTGTTGGTGCATTATATAAGGACGAAATTGCATCATGAAATATGTATCAATATTTACTCTGGTTACAAGCGGTTTTGTTTTTTTCATCGTAGGAATTATATAAATAGTACCTATAAAAATATGATGTCTTGAAACTTTTTATTGAACGTAGAACAATATTTATGTACGGCTTATATCCTGCATTATCCATGATAATAATATGTTTTTTTTTTAAATTTTTAGTAAACATATATTATATGTTTTTACAGTATAATATTATTAAAATAACAATAGAATATTTCTACTTTTTAGAATATACAATATGCAGATAATATCATAGTTAATGATAAATGTCATAATTCATCATTCGTGATGGTTCTTATTAAATAAGACACAATACAATTATAATAATAAGGTGTTTATAACTTGATGACATTTCTTGGGCGTGCTAATATGATATACTTACCTATACCTACCTTCGTTATTATTATTTGATTAGTTATATTACCTAGGGATTTCAAAGTGAATCTTTTTTACTATATTATTTAGGTTTCAAACTATGTAATACGATATAACTAGGTAACCAATTTATTTTCTTCGGTATGTGAGGTATATTATACAGAACGTAATATTATCTAGTCCGTATATCACGAATTACTCAAACTTTTCAAGTCATATCGAAACGTTCTCATAAAGTAAACTAAATTATGTTGAGTGTTTGGCGTATAAAATCAAAACTCCGGTACTTGTTTCTTTTAATTAAATAATTCAGCGTAGATAAAGCTGCTAAAGTTCTTCGGTTTTTGATGTGCCTACCTATTTTCCCGTTTCCGTAACCGTCTGTCGGCGAGAGGGGAAACGATTATTTCTCGGTGGACATGGTAAATGAACCTTAATATTATATAATTATATAACAATAGGTACTATGCTAGCGCTGTAAACTATTGTGTACTGCTGCATGTCTACCTATAGGCTATAATATAGTTATTGTTGTCCAACGATATAATTTATACTTAAAATTGCTAATCAAGTATTTATAAAATTCTACGAAATATGCTTCGTCTGTATACGCTATACCCGTCTTGTAGTATAGTGTACGATTAATTATTTCGAGAAATACGCTTTTTGGATTCCGAACAAAGCTAGTTTCATATTAATATAATCAAAGGGATATTTCAGGTTTAAAATTATTCATTTTTTCATTGTATCAATGTAATTATGTATCCGGCATAAAAATATAAATAGATATCCATTTTAGAAAAAGTTTAATGACGTGATACATTGATAATAGCTTCTGTAGATAAATCTACTTATATTATATTTAAAAAAAAAAAATTTTGAAAAGCTTCATAATAATAGTAAGTACCTATCAGGTATTAATTAATGCCGCTCACGGTGTATGTTTAGTAAACATTGTTCACATTACATGATTTTTCGTTGTTTTTTTATTCACTTAAGTTTTTTTTTAATATTATACTTACGTGAAAGGAATTATTATTTTTATCCATTGCTTTTTATCAAGTTTAATCAGTACCTATTTAAAATAAACAGTACTTACATTAGTTTGAATACTCTAGTATAATTGTAATAAATATTTGAATACCTAAACAAAATTATTTTTTTTTTTTAATTGATCACGAAGCCCGACAACTAAGGCCATTAGCTGTTTTTATTTTTGTTTGTAGGGGAGAAATTGTAGGTTTGTAAACACGTGTGTTTTTTTGGTTTTTTGGCAGATTTTTTAGTAGGCACCCGTAGGTATCTGTAATGCCTAGGTGGGGGATGGTGGCACTTCTCTCCGGACACCGTGACTTTCCCGAAGAAAAATTCCACCCACGGCCGGGTTCGAACCGACGCCAGTGTGCGTCGCAACCGACACCTTAATCCGCACGGCCACTCCGACCTCCAAACGAAATTAATTTATAGTATCAATGTATTTTGATATTAATCTAATTTATAATACATAATATATCCAATAAAGAGTTATGCACTACTAATATAGTAGTCATAGGCGTGCGCAGCCCTCTTGTTCAGGGTATGCAGAAGCAGTGGCGGATCCAGGAGGAGGGGGGGGCAAAAGGGACATTCCCCCCCCAA
>NC_042494.1:20408625-20409722 GCF_005508785.2 Acyrthosiphon pisum | reverse complement strand
CCCCCCCCAATCGCCTTAGTTTCCCATTGTTTACAGTGTTTAGCCAATTTTGTACTTTTTCCTCCCCCCAAATTAAGCGCTGGATTACCACAGGCACCCCTGAAAGTTATTTTAAGAATGTAAAATTCTGATAAAATATATACACAATACACAAATAGTTTCGAGTTTAAACATAATAATATGTACACTCCTGGGCTGCACTATAATTAGTAATTATTTTTTTTGCGCACAAAAATTTTTTTTTCTAAAAACGATTTTTGCCCCTCAAAGAGCTTCAGGGTATGCGGCTGCATACCCTGCATACCCCCTGCGCACGCCTATGATAGTAGTAGACTGTCGTAGCTACCTACATATTATATTAACCTGTTTAATTTCAAAATAATAAGAATATGCTGCAGGTAAACCACATAAAAAATACATCAGTAAATAAAATATTAAGTAAAAATTAAAAACAAATATCAACAATAATTTTCAATAATATATATACATACGTATTATAAGTTAAATAACTTTTTTATCTATGCAATTGTAATAACAATAGCACCGTAAATCCTCCAAATCGCGCGTTAAACCTTATTATTAGGGTCCGGAATTGTATGCATTTGCATATTTCTATCTATTTATCTAAAAAGTAGCTAGGTAAGATAAAAATTTGAATCTTAACCTAATGTGTTGATATGCAAAATTAAATTTGGCATATTTTTGCATATTTGGACCGTTTTAAATTATTGTGCATATTTCAGCAATTTTCTGAAATATAGTGCATATATAGAAAAAAAATAGTATGAAGTATACTATTATTATGTGCAAGACTTACGTCAATTCAGTGTATCATGATTCATGAAGTATAATGTTATATGGGCTATAATAAGATTTATAAAAAGCTAACCATTCCACAATTAGTAAATTGTTCGACAAAGCAATGTTTTCTTTATGAATTGATTTTCGTTCATGACTTTTTGTTTAGATGAGTGAATGTTCAAATTACAACTTAATGCAGTTCAATACAACGTACAAAAATATTGTCAGTACATTTTTCTATTTAGTATAGATTATATAATGAATTATATACATTTTAAAACTAAATAAATGTATTA